>NC_049169.1:187132369-187342369 GCF_009769625.2 Cygnus olor
AAAATATTCACTGAAATAGGGTTCAGCCTAGACTAACACACACTAAGAGACACCTCTGTGACACTAGAACTTCTCATTCAATGTCCTTACCATTTTGCAGAGGATGATTTGCGACTTGCATGTAATTTTTGTCCTTCTGAGGTCAAAATACAGCCAATTTATGAGCATCTTAAAAAAAAAAAAAAAACAACAACACAGTTCACAAATGTTCAGTCACGATATTAACAGCTAAAGAGAGATTTCAGCAGCTGGAAACTGTGAAGTTTTAATCTTCTCTGAACATTCTCTGTCCCTACGCAACTCCCACTGCCGATTAGATGACACAGGCACCATCTTTGAAGAACAACACAGGAAAGAAATCCCTCAGGAGAAATATTGTTTCTTCTGTACAAAAAGACAAAAATTTTCTCTGAAGCCATGGCTCCCAACTGGGTAATTACATCTCACCAGTGAGGTGCAGTAGTGGCCCTATAACTTGTTTTACCTGGCTGGGATAGCTGTGTGCTACACTCTGAGGGCCAGCATTGAGGGAAGCAAGGAGCACAGGTGATCCTGGACCAAACGAGCCAACCCAACCAAACTTCCAACATCTGATGTTACACTGGGCAAACAATCTCCATGCTGGCATGACTAGAGTCAGGAACAAAGCAATTAATGGTAGAGACAAGGGGAGGCAGCCTAGCCCCTAGGCTGGAGGGCCAGGGCAAGAAGTGGAGGTCCTAAATTACAAGGTGCAAGAAAAGGCAGGGGACACTGCAAGTGAAACGTGTCATGAAAGTCAGAAGCTGCTCTGAAGTAATTCTGCTTCCTTTGCATTTATGCTGGGTCTCATCTTCACTTATTTTTTTCCCCACTAAACAATCTTACGTGACCTATTTCTTACAGAGATTTCTGTCTTCATAAGAGGCAGTTTATGTCTCCATTTTGCCAGCTCTCTCAGGAATAATGTCCTGCTCTCTGCCCATACTTGTCCTTCATTATTAACAGCAGTTTTCTACCACTAGATAACATTTTCTCAGTTGGTTTTCATTTCTGATGCCACACTGATGATTGCATTTGGTACAAGCAGTGGTGCTTATGTTGTTGCACGCTGCTGTCACCAGGACAGCATCCCACAATCAATGTGAGGCTAGAAAACTACCAAACTGCACTTTTCAACAAATCAGCGGGTGCTTTGAACACCATCTATAACTTTAAGTGAACAATTTCAGTAACAGTTTTGTCAGGCCTGCCTAGAAGCAATCCTAATGGGCAACAAATAACAAAATGAGGTTCAGCTGGTGAAAGAAAAGCAGAATAATACATTGAAGGAAGGGAAACGATTATCATAAAACATTTGCATGCCCATGTGGATTCTGCACTGCACTGTACAGAAGAGAGATCAGAGCTCACCCCTGCCCTAAAGTCCTTGCTGTTGCTAAGACAACCACAACAATATTAGAGAAGCAATGCAGAGTCCAGTGGTGAGACCTCCCGAAGGGATGAATTGGCTACCAGGTTTGCTAAAGGAGACAAAGTGCATTGGTAAAGGGCAGGGTGGCTGCTCTGGCTGTGGAAGACTGCCTGACAGAGGCACTCAACCAGGCAGGGAGGTGATGGGGATATAATGGGAATACCCCAACAAATAGCAGGGGGTCCTTGTTCCCAGAAATGCCACTGTTTTCTTGGTTGAGTCAGGCTCCCAGGGGCACCATCAGGAGGTCCAACAACAGCACTTCCTTCCCAGAACAACTACCCTTTCTCACTTCTGCCTGGCTTATAATGGGAGTGTTGTATCTGCCTAAGCCTTGAGTTACTGAGCGTTTAGGAGAAGCTTCTCCCTCCAGCACTGGGCTTGAGGCTCTGTCCCAGGGTAAGATGAAAATGACATGTAGCAAGTATATGTGGAAGGAGAAGATCACAAAGTACTTCATAGTATCAGTTCATGAAAACTATGTAGAAATGACTTAGGGAAGCCAAATCACATGCCATCAAAGCACCTACAACACAGCTCCACCCTGTCAGTTTGAGACATTTCATACCAGTTATGTGTGTAAGAGGATATCCTTTGCTTTACTCTTCGTACATTATTTACAGACGATCTTCCACAGACTAATGCTTGGATTATCTGTCTAAATGTCCAAACATGGATCCTGTAGTGTATCACAGGGAACTGCATCACTGAGGTTAATAATTTAATGTTTTCTGGAGCAAAGCATCATCAAGCATTATCCTTGAAGGAAGCAAAAAGAAGAGCATACCTGACAAAAATATATATATTCATATATTTATATATTTCCTATGTTAATATATGACTATATTCCTTTAAGATGTTTCACTGCCTAACATAATACTGCTGACTAGCCTTCCCATACCTAATTTCTGGGTTTAGATACAGGAGAAAAAGCAAATTTGAGACTGGCGAACAGAAAACACGTTACAAGAAAGCAAGCCTCTATAACTTACCTTCTCAGGTGTTCACTTCGAGATCTAAAGCAATACAGAGCTTTAGTACAGCAAACTGCAGGTGCCAAACAGAGGGAAATCTGTCAGCTTGTTTCCATTATGGGGTTCACACGCTTCCATGATTTTGCATAAATAATAAAACTCTGGCTCATAAGTTAATAAAAAACCTTTTCCCAACAAAGAAATCTAAACCCAGAAATTGCTTCTCATCTCTATCCCCAGTTTGAAAGGACCTTTGAAAATGGGAAGGGCTTTTGTCTCAGTTCCAAAGATACCAGAAGCCTCTAATGATGCACCTTTGTGGAATGAAAAATCCAGCAGCAAAGACATCATTTAGCTCCTACCACCGGTCTGCCACAACTGGACTCAGTCAGGCTGACTGCGATACGAGGAGGTAGCTGGTGTGTTTGGCTGTATTATAACATCTCCCTCATGTTGCCAACTTATTCTTGCCTGGATGTCTTCCTATTTTACTAGAGCTCCTCTAAACCAGCATCAAAAACACTTGCCCTAATATCAGGATTGGGCCACAGCACATGTCCTATTCATGTGCTGTGGGCTTTAAGAATTTGTAGCAGTCTCCCAGCTCACATATCTCATATGACTCAAGTTAATTAAATGGCACAATGGGACACTGCCAAATGTTTATTTCTCACTGAAACAGAAACAGCCATTTAAAGAATGTTGTTACACAAGTCACATTCCACTGCAAAGAAAGAACACCTCTAATTATGCTATCTGTGATTGTATGTCAAACATAGAAGCCCCCCGTTTTGAGGGATAAATTGTAACCTTTATTATCCACATTCTCACTAAAAATACTGGATTTTGTCCCAACATCAGAAATAAAATATACCCACCAGTAATTGAAAAACAAATGAATGTGATTATAATCTTACAGTACATTAGCTTTTGTATTCCTCAGCTATGCAGCAAACAGATGGAAAATCATATTACATAAACTGGGAAACAAAGTTTTAAGGTATTTCTCCAAGCATCAGTTATCTTTGCATTCAAGTATTTCTGGCCTTGAAGTTTGGATCATATTGAGTTACATCTGTGCAATGTTTGGCTATTGGTTCACAACATATTTCGACATTGGCAGCAGATTTACTGATCAAAAATATTGCACATTTGACTTTGCATTCAGAATGTGGGCAACAAATGACACAAAGACAACTCTAAGACATCAGATTATTTTGTGGTGTCTGAATTTTTGTGTCATTAATGACAAATTTCAAATATTAGGCCTCCAAAACAAACAAACAAGAGCAACACGTGAGGTGTAGCACCTCTCCAGGTCACACAGGCAGCCAGGCATGGGGCAAATGGTTCCCTGCAGCGCATAGCCTCTGCTGAGGCCCAGCTCCTAGGTGCCAGCCACAGGAACATCTCGTGACCCACCTCCCTGGCTGTGTCAGGCGTTGGTTTCCACTTTACCTCCTGCCCCAACATGCCATTTGTGAAGGTTCAAAAGCTCCTCTACGAGGAGCTGGGCTACCCCTGTTGAAAGGCCTGATGGGGACACTATGGTAGCCCAGCCTAGCGCACGCCACAGCCCACCTGGAGGCCAGACACAGTGCCTGAGAGGGGGGAGAGGCTCAGGCATTCAGAAGAGCACACACAAGTGCACAGGGCAGATGGGTGAAAGACCCCATTTTGTAAAGAAACCCCTCTGTAGGTCCTGCCTCAGCTGCTGGCCTGCCCCAGGGCACTGGCAGTGAGATCTCTCAACACTTATCCCCTCCAACACATACAACCCTTGCAATACATAAAGCCTTCCCCTAGACACCTGCCTGTCTAATTTGCAGTGTCTGTAACACCTGCAGTCTCCCCAGGACCCCTCTGTGGGGGTTCCCTCTTTCCCTGGCTAACAGTCTTTAATGAGACTGGAATGAACAACTATGCAACTCATTTCTCAGCAGCATGTCTTAAGGACCCCTTTAGAAGCTACAATGATGCACAGAAAAAGTTGGTAACAAGCACTATATAAAAACATGATTGCAGCTATGTTACACACTTCCCAAACCATTTTTTCTAGTTGCCTTTGGCTGATAACATTTCAAAAATAGATGGGAAGCAAGGAAACTTGCAAGCTAAATCCCAAAGTACTGCCTTTCCCCTCCTCACCAAGCACTACTTGCATATAGTTAAACAGACATTTACTGTCAAGCAGTTTCAGAGAATGAGGTCCAAAATAAGCATTAAATAAACTCTATCTTTTTTGGCTACTCATACATCATGGAACAGTGTACCTGAGATTCATCACTGAACTGATAAAGTTTCATCCATAAGAATGCCACATTCTGCCAATATCCTTTTTCCAGCTGAAACACTCCAAACTTAGTGGCTGTTCCACAAACAAAATGAAATATTAGCTTGTCTTTCCCTCCTTCAGGGGAGATAGAGACCTTGCACAAAAATCTGACCCCACTAAAAAACTCCCAAAAATATCTACTGATTTCAACAGAAGTTCACACTTGCATTCATCTAAAAAGATTGATTCTGCATATTCATTATGTACTGAAAAATATTATGGCCAACAAGTTGTAGGTGAGAGTCCCTTATTTTCTCTAGAGCTTGCTCTCCTGAGTTTGTTCTTTCTTCTTGCAGCTTGTTGAATTGTGGCTACCTTTGATGGATGGGTGCATAATGCAGGGTGTCAGAGACTCCCAATATCATTTTCCCTCAACTAGAAACCAGAGGTTTCCCTTTCACTGAATGACGTTCAACTCTGGATGTTGCTCTTTTGTTTTAGGTTAGCAAGACACCTTTACATTATTGCTTCTACCTCGTATATAGACTTATTGATTTTTTTTTTCAGTACAAAAATGCTTTAAGAAAGTCAATGCTTCAGCAAATAGACTGAAGCAGAAGTATTGTAGAATCCCATTTGCCATTCCAGAATCAGAGATCAGGTTTAAGTTGAAGGAAATAACATGTACATGCAGGACAAAGAATATAAAGAAAAACAGCTACAAGATGTGGAAAATCGATGAGTACAGGCATGAAATTTGAAACAAAATAGAAAAAGAGAAGCTGAAGATAAATGTAGTAGCTGTGAGTAGGACTTATCCCAGCTAATTTTAGCATTTTAAAACTTAGGCGTCTAGTCCAAGCTAATCATCTTAACTGTCTCCATATAGTGAGCAGAGACATGAGCCACATGGGGGATTCAACCACTCCTAAGATAGGTCTCTAAGACATGGCAATGCATCATGCTTTGCCTCAAATATCACAGCAGTCTAGATGATGGACTCGGAGGAGACACCTAACTTTTGGACGGTTTAAAGTCAGGTGAGATGAAGTCATATCTGTAGAACTGAAAAAAGTGCCTTCATTTCTGCTGAAGGAAAACAAAACACAAACTCAAAAAGCAAACTGGAAACACTTCAGGGACTAATGTTCAATTGCTTGGCCATGAAATGCAGTGAAGCACAACAGCACAGCTGCCAGGAATAAAGGCTGACTCTCTTCTACTGAATAGGAACAGATCAGGGCATGAGCACAAGCACCAAGCCCAACTGCCCACGCTGCCTAAGCATTAGTTAACTCCCTGGCGATGTCTAGATTACTCCGACTTGCTCCAGCTGAGACAAACATGTGGCCAAGAGGAAATCAGTTTGCCTGTGCCATTTGTTAGTAGAGCCATGGATACTCCCAGTACCTCAAGCAGTACAGACACAAACAAACAATAGCATTTAAAATGGAATCGCATAGATCTGCTACAGATTTTTAACATATTCTATGCTCATAATTGTCGTCTGGGTATCATTGAAAGGTTTAGTTTGGAGAATCTGATATATCTAAGTTACTACAGCAACCTATATGCCCAGCTATCAATCAGAAAGTGACTATCACTGCATTGGGTTTGGAAGCACTCTGGAGCTACAGCCTCTTCACACTACATTTTTTTTTTTTTTTTTTTTTTTTTTTGCTATGCTCATATCACAGCTTCCTGAGACAGCTAAACAGAGGGTCACTGGTAGGGTGACATTAAAAAATGTCTTGTATGATAAAAGCTCAGTTTTCAGTGTACTACTTCTAACTTCAATACACATCACTATGTCCTCAGCCACACAGAGGATAACTGGCATGGACCCATCCTCATTTTCACCCAGATACTGAGAAGTTCTGAAAGAGCATTTTCCTGGTTCCCTAGTTCACAAACTGTGCCCCAAAATACCTGTGACCAAGTTCCAATGCCTGGGAATATTCCAGTTTTCTAGTATAATTTGTGCAATCTGCACATTTAAATAATTAATCTTACTGCTGTAATGGTAAACAGGATTTGACAGTAATTCAGAGTGATGTTCCTTCTCCCGTGCACTTGAGGAGGTGTGATTTGGATATGATGAGCTAGAGACAGTGACATGAATACTTCTGCAGATGGAAGGACAAGTTCCATATGTGTTTTGCTTGTGATACTCAAATTACTATCAATGAAGAGTATACAAGTGGCATATACAAAACTCACTGATTTTAAAACACGATCATTAACAATATGAAAGTCAGATTTTAATTTCTATAATGTGCCATGTAAAACTCAAAAATCAGAAACAATCTACTATTTTTATGTGTAAAAAAAAAAAAAAAAAAAAACAGATCAGCAAGTTTTTCAACCTACATAGCAATCTACATACCACGTAAGTTAAAATCTGACCCTAATGATGAACTTTTCATTGAGGTACTTCCCAAGAGAAGGAAAATACTTCCACAGCCTTTTAGGCTGCACTGCCTTCTGAGGCATACACAGCTCTGAGATCCAAACATTTTTGATTTTATAAACTGAAACTACTCTGAAAGCATTTTAGTTGTGTAATTAAGGTGGGAAGAAACATCCAAAGAAAGTGTCAGAACAGACAAGCTCCTAAAGAGAATAACATGTAAAATATTTCTATCCTGCTCTATGGTGCCACTCAAAAATTGGTTTATGATCTTGGAACACTGACAGAAAAAGGCTTCTTAAAGCCTTTGTGTTTTAACAGCAGTGGAGTTGGTGAAGGATCTTGCATCAATTAGGGTGCTGCACCTATTGTGCAGATGGCCTTGCAGTTTAACAGTTTGGGAGTTGAAGATTAGACCCATTTGGTTTTCTTGGCAATATCTGACATTTCTTCTGTCAGAGGAAAGATTTTCTTATAATTGCTCATCAGCAAGACCTTGTCTGAATATTTAAATAACTTACAAGCACAAAACCTATTAGTTGTATTTTATTAAAAATGGGCCAAACTTGCCACTAGTACAATTACATGTATTGCAATTCACTTCAAAGAAGCTACATATGCTTACACAGCAGGGAATTAGCCCAGATGCTGTCAAAATGCTTCATTACTAGTCAGGTCAGACAATAAGTCAGATCTTCTGTTTGCAAAGTACTGCAATTTATGCCTAAAGACTGGAAGAATTGGTATATAAAATAATTACCAAAACTGGAGAGCAATCATCTCCCAAATTTGGAAAACCTCATCTATAATTCTATTTTTTACCCAAAAAGAAAGATCCACAAAAAAAAAATCCCAAAGCAAATGGGAAAGAAAATACCATAATGTCAGATGTAAAAAAACGTATTCCTTTCTTGCAGATACAAGCAGGCAGTTCCTCCTTCTGCTTTTTGCAAAGATCCATCCTTCAGCATCTTTTGAGTTCATTTAAAGGCCCATTGTCAGTGAATCATTGAGCCATTCAGGCTGGAGGGGGTCTTGGAAGTCTCTAGTCCAGGGTCAACACTGAACTCAGACCAGGTTGTTCAGGCTTGGTCCTGAAAACCTCCAATGACAGTGAGACTGTACAAGCTTGACTGTCTCATGGGACAGTCTCCTGTTTTCCTTATATCCAGTCTGAACCTCTCATTTCATCTTATGCCTATTACCTTCTGTCCTCCTGCCACATACCATCATGAAGATACCAGCTGTATCTCCTCAGTGACCCTGTATGCACTGAGGGCTGCTGTCAAGTCCCCCACCAAGCTGTTTGTGCTCCAAGCAGAAAAAATTCAATTTCCCCAGCCTTTCGTCCCTGGACAAATGATCTAGCCCCCACCACCTTTTTGGTCTCTGCCAAACTCCCTCAAATATCAAGTTCATCAATGTCTTTGCTGTATTGGGAGGGCCAAAACTGAATGCAGTAACAACACGTGGTCTAACAAGTACTGAGTAGAGGGGATAATCCCTTCCTTCTGGCTCTGCTCCTTTTTATAGAGCCCAGGATGCTGAGCCTATACCCTTCAGGGAATTTAGTCCATCAGCACAGGACTTTGTGTTTGTCTTCATTAAATTTCATGAGGTTCCCACTGACCCATTTCTCCAGCCTGTCCAGGTCCCCATGGAAGACAGCCAAGCCCCCCAGCATATCATGTAGTTCCCCTCAGTCTTGTGTCACCCACTGACTTGATGAGGGGACATATTAAGTCTCCTTCTCCAGGTCACTGATGAAAGTATTAAACAGGGTACGTCTCCACATGGACACCTGGGGAATTCAGCTCCTAACTGGCCTGCAGATAGATTGTGAACCAATAACTACCACTCTGTGAGCCCAAAAAACATGCCAGCTTTTCATCTGTCTAGCTGTCTACCCATCTAGAATGTATCCCAAGTAGGATACAAGGATTTTGCTGCCTCCAGCTGCACTAAACTGAACTTCTTTAGGGCTAGCTAAGAAACAGAAGATGACAGACGTTTGCTGTGGTTGCTGATGAGCCAGACATCATCTCTTTACCTGTTCCCATGTTGGATCATGGCAGGAAAACAGCAGCCAGGTAGGAAAATCAAGAAGGCAACATGCACACCAGTAAACTACAGCCCTTACTCTTATGGGGGAACAGGCTTCATGACTTCCGTGTCCTTCTCACCCATACCAGGAGTTTGGGCATAATTTATCAATGCAGACACACGTTTCCCATAAGAACCTGAATACTTCCAACACCTACTGACAACTCTGAAATTCCCCAGTGACCTTGCCAACTTCTAGTACACAGCTGAAGTGCCAAGTTAGACTTTTTACAGTGCTCAGAACATGTACTGTCAAGAAGAAGATAATAAATATGATAATATATACAACTTCTAATTAATACACAAAAGTGCTCTAAATAATTTGCATAAAATGTCAGTCACAAAGTAGGACAAACCTTTACAGCTAAGTTTCAAAAAAAAAAAAATCTAATTGATCACGTCCCTTCTGCACTTTAAGTGTTGAATCTATTGTACATCTCTGCGAGTGACCTATTATTTCCTACAAGACATTCACAGCCCAGAGGAAGTCTCCTAAAACAGGGAAAGCAAAGCTCACATGGAATATATAGGCCAGCTCTTCCAGAAGGAGCACAAAGATCCCAAACAGGGACTTTTTGACTATGAACTTAGATGAACTTCCACAATTTTACCCAAATCTCTTTTTCTAAAATTCCCAGAAATCCCTTATTCACCACCAAGATTCAGCACATGAACATCCAGAAAGATTAGGCTTCCCTGGTGGGAAATTAGGGATGGGATTAAGAACTCAGTTTAAAATGGGGACCTAGTTTCTATTTAAGTATGGCTGCTTGTTTCTTATAAAGTGACTAATATGAAGCATCTAAAACCAGGCCAGCTGAAGAGGGGAAAAAAGAGATCAGCTGCTTATAAAATATCTCTCTTTTGCAATCTCGTGTTTAGTTTGTACATTTGACGAAGAGTAAAGGAGACGAAAATCTGGCTGTGAAAGATTAATTACTGGCCCAACAGCGCAAATCCAAGAACAGAGCATGGAGCTGTTTGTAAATTGGGTATCACATGCTATTTTCCATTTACATATGGATTATTTCTGGGGGAATCTGTCAGATTGTGTGCTATCCAGTAGCTGCAAGATGTACCTCACAAGCCTACCGTATTACTTACAGTATTTTTTACTTGGTTCCTCCTGAAGATGCTCCTGAGGGAGGGCTCTTGCTCTCTGGTCATCAAAAGCCTTGAAAAGATATCAAAATGGAAAAAACAAAACAACAACAACAACAAAAAAATTCACCCTAGGCTAATAGGGAGGTTCTCTGTATTATAGAATATTTATTGAACTGTCAGGTTTTTTGTGTTTTTGTTTTTTGTTTTTTGTTTTTGTTTTTGTTTTCACAGAAGTACCAATCTAGATTGCGTTTGAACCACCTTATCAAACATTTTCTATTTATTTTATTGCCTGAGCTGCTGGCTGCAATACAGCACAAGCTTTGGGTCTGTCCAGCGCTATGGAAACTGAACACTGGGAGCAACTCTCAAACGTGGATGCGGCACT
This sequence comes from Cygnus olor, assembly GCF_009769625.2. Lineage (NCBI taxonomy): Eukaryota > Metazoa > Chordata > Aves > Anseriformes > Anatidae > Cygnus > Cygnus olor. The sequence continues at coordinate 187,143,077 of NC_049169.1, forward strand.
TCGTGGCAGCATGAACTTCTGGGTCTTAGAAGTCAAAGAAAATGAAGCTCAGAGGCTTAGTGACTCTACACCCCTAGAGGATGCAATCTTTGGGTTTGTGACCCACCTGAAGTTCTGTGTGATGGAGGTAGCCTAAGTAAATAACACGCCTACTTCCCAGAATTGTTTTAATGAAAAATTTACACATGCTTTGGAAACTCTACTGGCTGTGGAAATTATTGTATAGCCTCTCTTAGGACAGTACTGAGAAAGACCACTATTAGACTAATTACCAATAAAATATTCTGCCAGTACAGAAAAAAAAAAGCATCCTTTACACTACTGTGTATTGTGTATGTTTTTTAGAGTACAGGCAGTGATGTAAACCGACTGCTTCTTCAAGAGGACGTTCTGCGAACTTAACAAATAAAAAGCTGTATTCTAGTAAGCAAAGTTTTTTTTTTCTCTCTTTGCTTGATCTATTTATTTGCAGTTGGATTCCTTTGATGCATTCTGTTCCTGTATCTTCCTAGGTAACTATTCATACTCAAGACATGGTTGTGAGAAGAGGCAAGTGGCTGATGTGCTGCACAAATGTGAATATGACTGTTGAAAGTATGATATGGTTAGACTGATCTCTCCCATCCAAAAAATGCATTTATAAATCAAAGTTACTACTTAACTTGGTTATAGGTATTCACTGGACAAATTTGTAGTTAAATACTTCCATTTATATTTAAAAAAAAAAAAAAAAACAATTCTGCAAGATGAGGAGGGTATTTCTCTGTGCTTTATATCAAGTGACACATGACAAATTATGCTTTTCTATGGACTTTCATATAGTTTCCTTCAGAGAAGACTCCTCTCTTTTCCTCAAGTGTTCAGTGGGTAATCCATCCTCTTACTGGAAGAAATACTATGGCAGAAGATGAAAAAAGTGCCTGTGAGCATGCTAATCCCGGGGTGATTGATTCCACCATTAGAAGGAAAGGTTATACACTATGCTCAGCAGTTTTTAAAGCTATCTGCAACACAGTGCCAGTCATCCAAGCACAGGACTGATCAGTGCGCAGACTTCAAATTAATTCGGGTCCTCTGAACCAAACGGCAAGTCTGATAACATTCATTTATTTTCATTTCCTCTCCCTCTTTCAGTGCATGGCTGAAAACATCTGATATTTATGAGACTTTCATGGTCTAACTACCAAAGCCAACTTGTTGCTCTCACACCCTGCACAGAACTGTGCTCACACCAGGTTCAGCACCCTACAAGACCTGCCTATTTAACAAAACAGGAAAAAAAGCAGCAGAAAACATAGCAAACTGCGGGGGGAGGGGGGGGGTAGGTAAAAAAAAAAAAAGATCACCTTTACTTTATAATTTCTTCTGCAGAATACAGCTTACACAAAGAATCCTGTGACTTTTGTAGCCCTCCACACTGTCAACATGACTTCATCTATTTTTATTGGAAGAGATGGGACTTCTGGAATGTGGGTGCACTGTTAATCCAAGCAACATAGTGATGTAAGTCTGAAAAGACAAACTTTTAAAAACTTCTATAAATGCTCTTGTCTTCATGAATTAATTGAAAATAAATATATTAATTGATTCAAACAGCAAAATTCTGTCAAAAGGGGTAAGTTTCAGCTGTGCAATTGATGCAAGCAGAAGGAAGTCTACAAAGTCCATGACCAACTCCACATGATTGGTAAAATAGAAGAAAAATACATATATAAAGCATTCTTTTCTTAAATACGTTTTCATTTCTATGTATATTTCTCACTGCCAGCTGCAAGAAAATCACACCTGAACATTGAAAGACAACTAGATTCAAGAAATTATCATTCTAATAAAATAACCTTCATTTGTAAATCCAGAAATGCATCATTTATTTACTTTATGCTAATCCCTTCAATAATTAGAAGGATTAGTTTTAGCTTGTCAGCACTTTAATTCCTCTGCATGATTTAACTCATGTTACTAAGAACTTCTGCTTTCTATAAAAGTATAACAAAACTATTTTATAGCAAATCATATCTGGGCTGGAGACACTCTTTTACATCTACATTACTGATTTTATAAATATCAGTGTAATTGCTTTGAAGTAATAACCATAGTTATGATCAGAGTTTTACCCATAACGTTTGTTTCCAGTAGTGAACACACAATTTCTTGGCAAGCTGAATACAAACCTACTTGTTCTTTACCCTAGGTGTTTCTCACCTACACTCTGAACCTGCTGCCAAGTGCACCTGCACATCACTACGTTTGTTTGGTGTCTGTATTTCACTGGTGTCTGAAGTGGGTCATCCTCACGTTGAGCACTCAGAGACCGCATAGAGTGAAAAGCACCAAACACGCACACAACAATTTACCTCCTTTTCACTTTATCTTGGACAATGAATCACCAGGATAACAAGGCACTGCACTGGAAGTAAGCTGCCAGATAACGTTGTATATGAGGTATTAGAAACAAAAATAACCAGAAAGGGAACCAGATAAGTTCTCGGTAACAATAAGCAACAGCACACTCTTAATTCAGGTGCTTAATCGGTGTGACCAGAAGGCCTGTATTTAAGCATAACACAACTCCAACATTCTATGAAGCTTAAATGTTCCCTCTCAGATCATGTCCCTATCTTTAGCTGGGTATCACCGTTTCTTCCTATCACTCTTCTGGCAGATCACAGTGAGCATAGATTATCTATTCCCTTTGTAAGAGCCATTCAACCAACAGAAACTGCTGATCGCCTCTAAACTCTTCTAAGAAAGGAGCAGATACCTGCAAACCCATCTGCCTCCCTTCTGGTTCAGTACATGTTCACTATGCCTAAAAGTTCATCTTCCCACCTAACAGGAGAATTTAACTACTTCAGTCCGCTGGGTCACAATGCAGAGGGAGCAGGAAAAATATCTATTAAACATATTTTATAAAAGTAAACCCCGCAGTCACCATGAATTTACAGGAAGCTTTCTTAGGGGAGGACTTTGATTCTGCACTATAGATTATGATGACGTATATGCAACTAGAGATTAAAGGAAAAAAGTTTAAAGGGGGTGGCTAAACTAAATACACTACTGTCTCTTCTTTTTCACATTTACTGCTATGCACTATCCAGTAAGTCAGAAATATTACTCCACTTGTCCTGTCTGTTGCAGCAGATGGCCATACAAAACCCCTTATCAGACAGAATATGACAGGGCACTTTGTTGGCTTTCCACTTCTTGCTGCTCCTTGCAATAAATCTCACAATACACTGCACCCTTTATAAACCCTTCCACTATCCTCTTCTTCATGCCTGAGGTGTAAGAATCAGATGAAGAGAAGCCAAAGACTCCTCATCTGTGTGCAGCAAACCAGATTCCCACCAGTTTGTACCTAAATGTCAGCCCTAGTACATAGGCGTCACTGACAGATAGCCAACGTGATTTATCTTGATCATAAAGGCAAACAAGTACCACGTTTAATTAGTACAATAACATTTTGACCCACTTCTTTTGTAATAGCTGAAACAATAAATATATGAATATATATTTTTTTCAGCTGTTCTTTCATTTCAGCAAATTATGTATTGCTGCTAGGGGCACCGGGGCTTGAAAAACTGTAGCTTTGGATACAGTCTCCTAGGAAAGCAGAAATTTAAAAACAGCAATTACTTGTTTGTTGGAAATCAGAAAGTGCCCATAAATGGTTCATGAAATCTTTCTGAAATTAAAGGTTGTAAATTATGCTTATGGGCAGTGATAGGCATTTCTTCTGGATCTCAAGTCTTCACTGAAGAAAGGATCAAACAAATCCATAGGATTCACTAACCTATTCTACCATATCCCCATGAATAATGGCCTCATCAAAATGTGACGTCAGTGGAAAGAGATCTCCTTGTTCCTCATGCTGACCCTCTTCCTGGGGTCAAGGGACATTGAATCACACCTCAGGACAATTTACTTTCTAGTAGCAACTCAACCAATGTCCTCAAAGCCCAAAGGACTGTAAAAAAAGGCCCAAGCAAATTAAAAAATTAAAATGCCTCTCTATTGCATACTAAAATTGAGAATAAAAAAGGAGGAAAAGGAGGGAAAAGAAAACTCTTGCTTACTTCTTCAGCAATTAACACGTTTGAAAAACATTCTCCAGTTTCACAAGAGCTGTAGATAAATGCACTATTCAGCAGAGATGTGTCCAAAAGCCCAAATAAGTTTGAAAGAATCATATTCTGGCTGTTAGTAAGGGGCTTATAACTGCATTTCCTTCAAGAGCTTGTCGCTGGCCCCCCAGCAGACAGAAGAGCTTCCCCAAGCGAAGCCTGGTTGAATTGACTAGACCAACAAGAGAACTGCTGTGCCCATGTCCAAGCTTGCTAACAATGGAAAAGACAACTAGACTGTCTCATCTCTCACCACGGTGACCTTCCCCAACCCACTTCGCTCTCAGAGCTAAAATTTGAGCTCATGTAAAGGGAAGGGAGTGCAGTGCCAAGATGGGGAGGAGCAGGGTGCCAGAGGTCTGTCTCTGGGGGACCCTGAGAAGGGTGAGGATGTACATGTGTTTGCAGTCATTCTATTTTCATGGACAGAGCATCCACAAGAAATGCTGCCTTGTTGCAGCTAGGAAGACTGTGGTCACAGCCCTGACTTTGGATAGGTCCTGGTTACTGCAGTGCACTCCTCTCACAGCTATAAAAACAGCTCAGGTGGGAACAAAGGCAATTCTGCCTCCCATATGGTATCCCCTATGCCACTGCCAATTGCTGAGCAGTTGTGCAATCTTACAAAAAGCACCTACACAAAATATTTTGTACTTAAACATTAATTCAGCCATTTCAATCCATGGCAAAGAAGTCGGTGCTGTAGACTCCCAAAGGCCACTATGATTCACATGCAAAGTATGTATGCCTATTTCACTAGTATTTCCTATGAATAGTTACTATCTGCCAATTTACACACAAATCCCTCACCAGCGGGGGGGTTCTTGCGCCAACAATGAGTTTCTCCACTGTCTTTAATTTAGATTTATAATAGAATTTCTGCAGATAAACACAGCTTAGCAAAACATTGGTCAAACTGCAAGGAGTTTCATTTTCCTTAGGGGGAAGTAGATGCCAAACTGTAATAGAACCCCAGGAGGCCACAAAGACTAAATTATAAATCCCCAGATATTCTACCGTAGTCTACTAAGTTATTTTTTTTCCCTGCCAGGGGGATTACAGCTGAGATACTACATCTGCAAAATCCAAAGTCCTTTGCTGATATAAAATTAGTTTCTGTTTGGGTCCAAGCTTTATGGTAGTTGGCTTCCCACTCACGGTAAGCCATAAATTATTTACAAATCTTTGAGTATAAGTCTGTTATGAATACATTAACTGTCCTCTTACCTTCAGAACTCATTAGCAACAGGAGCAATTCTTTGGATGCTATTTTCCACTACATAGCCACTGCATATGCTGAACCTGCTGTGCCACTTGAGTGTTGTATTTGCAGCTTTATCCTTATTTAATAGAGTGATATGGAAAAGGGAATAAAAATTTGGGGGAAAATATTTAGAAGAAAAATCAAAACAAGACTGACCCAGTAGGTGGATCATCTAATGGGTCTTTGTGGACTCTGCCTAGACATGGGGATTTATTTCGGAAACACTGAATACTCATTTTCTAGCCTGGCTTCTAAGAAAATTGAGGTTTATATGATCACACTATCTTTCCCTAATAACCTGTGAGCCTGATGGCCAGTTTTTAGTAAACATGACAGCTGTGGGACAGGGAAGATAGAGGTCTCAGAAACTGAAGTTTGACAAATTTTGAGGCAGCTGAAGGCTGTGTACAGATGATACAGAGAAGCACACTGCTCACCTTATGAGGAGCAGCCTGCTGGCTGTCCCCACACCTGTAACCCCAAACCAGCCACAGCCAGGGCTGACATTTGCCCACCAGGCTGGGAATGGAGGTCGAGCCAAGCAGATCAAGCAGGTGGGGGCAAGACCAAGATGGGATGGGAGATTCCCTTCCCAGAAGATGCCAATCCCATGACCCCATGGCTGGAAAGGCCTGTGAGCAAGCGGGACACCCAACCCTCCTGGGCTCCATGCAAACTCCTCATCAGGGAAAGAGGCCACGGCCGTGTGAAATTGGAGCATAGAATCACTGAATCATTTAGGTTGGAAAATGACAGCTAAAATCATCGAGTCGATTCAGATGAGGACTATCTGAATTCTCTGAATTGCTGTAATTTGGCTCTGCCTTTGTGTTTTGCCAAGGATGGCACAGACAGACAAGATTTTCACTATATTTATAAATAAATTATACATATGCGAGTGTGCACACGTGTGTGCGTGTAGGCATCGATTCCCCCAAAAGGTAAAAGCAGCCTCATGCACTGAGAAAACAGACTGCACTGCTTTGCTTATAGCTACTTTAGCAGTCTGAAGGGATCCAAGCAAGAGAAATCAAGGATAATGGAACATTACTGCACTCCCCAATCAGTGTGCTTAGTTACAAGACTCGCCAAATACAAATGTGATATCTCTGCTAAAATTAGGATATTAGTTCTAATTACCGGGTACACAAAAATCTCTAAATTCTAGAGCTGAACTGATAATGTTGCTATGGAAATAAGCTTAATTACTACAGGCCAGCTAACAAACTTCTCCATGCTGCTATCTTTACAAGCTATCTCCAAATTTTCTGATTTTTTTTTTCCCTCCCTTGAATGGGACTAAATATCTCCAGTATTAACACTAATTAAATTCAGAAGCTGCAAGACTGAGGCTATTCTAGGATAAAATCGACAGAGGCTAATGGAAAGGACACAGGGAAAGCAGAGCTTCACTGTAACCATTCCATGAAACTAAAACCACATTTTAATCTGTATATTACCTCAAACACACTGGCATTTTCAGTTCCCTAAGTGCATACTGACGAGTGTGTGGCTCTTCCCGACATTTTTCTCCACTTCAGGAGTAATGTTTATGGAAAAGGCTCCCAGGAGGGCCATGCAGAAGAGGGTTTTCCTCTCTTGCCCAGACTTTGGCTACTCCACATGCACATAAGGACCAGCTGAGCACAGGGGCTGGGACAGAGCCTTGCACCCTAAAGGGAATTTCACTCCCTGTGCATCTCCTGCACCTTACTTGAAAGCTTTCAGCTCTCCACACAAGCTGGGACAAAAACACAGGATGATGCTACCAGCCCACAGGTGGCAAAATGCAAATCCTCCAAGTGAAATCCACAAATACGTGGGGGCTGAAAACACTTCACTCACAGTATTTCCAGCATTCGGAGGCAGCCTGCAAATTTTTCACCTACAGGAAAAATATTTAACTTTATCGGGTAATTTATACAGAACAAATAATTCAAGCAGTCCAAATAAACAGCTGAAATCAGAAAACCCACAAGGAGCACATGTTACGAAGTTCCTTGTCAGTGGACTACAGTATAAACTTGCTTGCATCCAATTTGACAAATGTCAATCTGTTGACTTCAGTTTAATTCCTCCTAATTTATACCAGTATGAAAGCAAAAATAGTTTATTTCACAAAGGACAAAAATACTGTTCACTTCAGAAACATTAGTTTTTATTGAGTTCTTCATCTATACTATTTTGGAAAGACTTTCTTAAATCTTTTTAAATTCACAAGTAATTGCCAAATTACACACAGTAATAATTTGGAGATAATTGATCTCAGAACAATTTTACCCCCAAAAAAAGTGAAACAAAAATGCCTCTGAACTTCTAAGCCGCTGATATTGCCTTCTAGATTGTAGACAACATTTTCAGATTGGTTCAAATTTACAGAATTGTGTATGCTAGTTAGCACGTATTTTTTCCTTCATGTAATTGCAGGACATACATCAATAAAATCTTGGATTCACAGAATTAAGCCCAGAGGAACGAACCAATTATCTGGTCTGACCTCTGCACATCACGAGTTATTAAATTTCATTCATTAGCCACTTTATTGAGCTGCAGAAGTGGTGACTTGCTTCCACCTGGAATTTCAACACTATCAGCTTTCAGCTATTAGTCCTTGACAATCTTTTCTCCTCTAGTCCTTTATGGCCACATTCATATATGATATCAAGACACCTCTCAGGCTTTTTTAGATCTGTTCAGTATATTGAAGTGTTTAATGCCTGTCACTGTATTTTCTTGTCTTATTTCTATGGTTCCTTCCTGCATCTTCTTCAATTTTTGATGTTATTTTTAAAATGAGAATATGAAGCCTTTAAAGAAAGGCAGAAATCATCCTTTCTTGCTGCCCCTTGGTTTATATACCTAAAGACTGCAATCAGCCTCTGGCTAACTGGCAAAAAGGGATACCACTAGATGCTTCAGCTATACTCCAAATATTTCGAGGAAGCAAAAAGCAGGTGGATTGCTTCACGGAAAGCAATGCCTCTTCCTCTGTCTGAAGCTTCCCCAAGGAAACTCTGTGGATATCTGATGCAGAATTTCCACTGGCATCAAGTATCCCATGCAGGCAGGGGATCCGCAGGACGTGAAACCGACTCTGACAAGATGAATGTAGAGCTTCACGTTCTCTAGCTTTTAGTGGTGAAATTGTTGGCATCAGTGGAAAAACCAGGCGCTGCTTGCAGAGTTGAGCAGTGTTCACAGCCAGCTGCACAGAGGTGCTTTCCCATAGCAAATTCCCCCGCTTGGCACAGCAAGGCAGCGCGCACACAGACCGTGCGAAGGGGAGAAACGAAGCAGATGTGACCTGCGCTGCTCTAGCCACTGTTCCTGGAGTGAATCCACAGGTCCCAGGCAGCTCCTGCAGCTTGCTGCTGGATGACAAATAGTCTGGGGAACGGCGAACCGGTGCGCCAGGTGTCAGGAGACAGGAAAAGCAGGTTTACAACACACAAGGCGTGATGCAGAGGGCTGCAGGCTAAATGTTAGCAAGCCACTTCTGGAATCTCCTGGGGGACGGAGCAGCTCATTACTTGTTAGCTTATTCCTTAGCGTGGTGCCCGGCTAATGCAGAGCTCTGCTGCTGGTGGGACTTGCCGTGGTGGGGACGTGCCACCCCATCTGCAGTGGCAGCTAGGGAAAGGCTGACATCTCTCCTGGGTCTCGTGGGAAACAATCATGCTAGTAAGTGGCAGGAAAACCTGTTCCCAAAGGATGCCACCGTCACCCTACCTCCAGACCTCTGCAGATCAACTCTTCAGGCAGGGGTAGGGACAAACCCAACCCACGCACCACCCAGTCTGGTGCAACCTCCCCCTAGAAAGCAGTGTGTGCAGTCCCTTTGCAGCAATAAATCATTTCAGTTTGGTCCCTACCACCACACATCCCCTTCAGCTTTGTCTCCAGTCATGCTGCCAGCCCTCAGCATCCTGTGCAGATGTTGTCTTGGCCTCTGCCCCCCTGGAGCAGCCGTCCTGGCACTGCTCTCAACTTGTCCCAGGAGGTATTCTCACCCCTGGTTAAAAACAACCAGGAGCACTCACTGTTAAATCCACCATGGCACTGCTCCACTTCCATCCCCTGGGATGTCCCCAGGGCTGTCCCCAGGGCCAGCACCACTCACCGCACAGGACCTGCTTCCACGCTCCTGTTTCCCCTGGGCACTCTCTTTCTCAAACCTACGCGTGCCTTCCCAGAGAAAAAGCACTGCGGTGAGGCACCTGCAACATAGCAAATGTAGGGTGGGAAGGGAACAGCAGGAGCAGAACCGTATCTTTAACCTTATTCCTGACACATATTTGGCTTTGAGTGCTCCACTGTGCAACTTCAGTAGTTTCCCTGCAGTGGGGTTACACAGCTCCGTGTATGCCTGGGGGGACAATGATGGAAGACGCCTGTTTGGAGACCTTTCTACAAAAAGCTTCTGGGGTTCCAGCACCCCCACCGAGATGACAGGGCTTCAGCCTTCAAAGGCTCCTCCACGAGCTCCCTGCACGTCGCCAAGTTTATTTACTCTGAGGACATCGATCCCCTCCAGCCAAGAGGGTGCAGAAGGGCTCGTGCTGCTCCAGGAGGGTCTGTTTGCCACGACCTTGCGTTCCCTGAAACGCTTGGCAAGCTTTCTGAGACAGCGTCGGATCAGGTGGCTGATTATAAAACTGACTGACTTTGCATGGACACTCGATACATATGGAGATCTACATCAGGACTCGTGGGGCTTGTGCTGTGTACGAACCTCAGCTGTTTTTTCAAATGATCATTAATACAACTTCCCCCAAATCTGCAGCACGCCAAACCCCCAGCTGTATGAGCACGATCAGTCCACCCAGTTTAAGTCTCACATGATCCTCACCTGCCTGAGGACACATTTCAAAAATTACTTAAAACACAAACACTTCCCTTTCCACCTTCATTTCCCTCAGGAATAGCAAGGAGATCTGTAAAATTTCTAAAACCAGGTTGTCATATTTGGACATAAGCCATATTTGGGATATCTCACCCAGAAGGGCAGATGTTTCAGAAAGTTCTGGCCATCCAAATCCAGGAAGGTGTGACGAAACTATTTTGCAGTCATATACATTGCTGTTGCCTCCTACATCCTTTATAATAGATGTATTTATTACACACAAGAATGTATAATATATTAACTCAGACAGTAGTCAGTCGGACAAGAAGGAACCAGCAAGGCATAAATCCAGAGCAGATTTTGGCTTCTGCCTTTTCCAGGGAACGATAGCTGCCTGACTGGCTCTGCAAGTGAGGGATTACACACAGAACACAGACACCTGTGCAAAATGAGTGGCTCAAATAAAATGAACAGTCTGATTCTCCAAGGAAAACGTGGGCATCACCTCAGACTAATTTTCCCCTCTCGCATTTGTTTGCTAAAGGCTGCAGGAAGCAGAATGCGTGGTACTGGAAGCTATTATGTTTTGAAGGCTCGATGTGAACACATTTGAATCTTACCATGACCTATGCTCTGCACATCCTCACATCCAAGGCCAATTTTAGTGAATGTGCAGCTAATCCATTCCCCTACAAGGATACTTCTCAAATGAATTTGTAGGGCCTTTAAAATGAGCATCATTTGCTGGTTTCCTGCTTGCAACCCAGTCCCAAGTGACCAGAACACTTCCATTATTGCTCAAACAGCGGCTCCAAAATGATTATTAATGATACAACACCCTGTCTGATGAAGACACAAATTTAAATGCCATAATTCATCCCAAACTGACAAATAATAATGAGCTAACTATAGCAAAACTTGCATGTCATCTAAGATGCTAGGGAAGGGAAGGGAAGGGAAGGGAAGGGAAGGGAAGGGAAGGGGAAGGGAAGGGAAGGGAAGGGAAGGGAAGGGAAGGGAAGGGAAGGGAAGGGAAGGGAAGGGAAGGGAAGGGAAGGGAAGGGAAGGGAAGGGAAGGGAAGGGAAGGGAAGGGAAGGGAAGGGAAGGGAAGGGAAGGGAAGGGAAGGGAAGGGAAGGGAAGGGAAGGGAAGGGAAGGGAAGGGAAGGGAAGGGAAGGGAAGGGAAGGGAAGGGAAGGGAAGGGAAGGGAAGGGAAGGGAAGGGAAGGGAAGGGAAGGGAAGGGAAGGGAAGGGAAGGGAAGGGAAGGGAAGGGAAGGGAAGCTATGCCTGGCCAGGGCTCCTAGCCACTAGATAGAGGGTGGGAGCAGAGAGGATGGGTGCTTAGACAACTCTGACTAATGGTGACACTCGCCAAGAAAAGGAAGAATCTGAACTTGGGGTATGGGATAAAATGAAGAGAAGAAAACCCAGGGTGTACAAATAAGCAGCCAGAGACCAACTGTGAGCATTTGAGGTGTCCTGAGTGCCGAAGAAGAAGAGGACATGCCGGGAGAAATCAAGATGTGCAGTACTAGATGAAAGCCCAGTCCCTGCTCCCCAGGGGAGTTTTCCCATTTGTTTCAGAAGATGTCATCCACAAGGTTTAGATATTTGGAGCAGCTGTATTAAAGATAGTTTGCAGCAGAAACAGTAATTGCTTAGATTGAAACACTCCTTTAAAATGTGCAGAGGGCTTCAAAGAGTAGGCTGACACATCTTTAAAATCAGTTCTTGCCTGCATTATTTACTTGAAAAACTTCCTTAATGAGTGGAGAACAAGGAGAATTATGACACCACGACAGTGACCTCTGCTTGAGGAAAAGGAATTGTTTTAATCAAATGGGTTAAAACCGTTTTCCCACAAGGGTAAAATCTATTTTGTACGGACACCATAAAAATAGCCGGAAGAAAAGATATGCTTATTAAGGATCAAAACTTTCTAGGCTTTCAATTAAGAGAGGAAAAGAAAAACCCTAGATACTCACATCTGAAACCTCTGAGATCCTAGAGAGGGGAGAAAAAGCAGGACAGTTCCAATATTTTTTTGGATAAAGAAACTGAGCAGAATAAAAATCTTTCACAAAAAGCATTTTATTTTCCTCGTAGCTGCAGGTCAAGGAGAAGTAGTGTGGGTTACCCAAGTAAGGCTAGAAGGACTTCTATGTAGAGCAGTTTAGCAGTAAGATAAGTGCACCTTACAGTTTCCATTTTGCCGCTCAAGATGTCTCTAGGAGTTTATTTTCTATGCAGAAATCAGATAGGCAAATAAAAGAAAAAAAAATGAAGAAGAAATCTAGCAAATGCTATAGCAAATCTTGCCAATACCAGATCACTGCCTGCATCACTACATCACTGCTGTCATTACAAACGTTTAATCCCAGGAGCTCACCACCTTCAATTATTCAAATGGTTCAGAGTGCTGAGATGCTAGAAGAGGACTGATGTCCGTTTTCATTAAACTGGATCCTGTGTCAAGTTCCCAAAGCTGCTCACACCAACCGTGCCGTAGCAAGAGGAATGTGTTACTGCCAGGGCCCAGGGGCTGCCCTGGGAGAGCTCTGCCCACGCACACCCCTGTACCACAGGGTCTGACATCATACTGAAACAGCATCTTCTCCTGCTCCTTCCACTGCTGAAACCAAGGAAAAATAGAAAATATGTGGTTCCTAGATGGACTAAAACCCATGAAAAACACTAGTGATTGCTTCACTTCAAGGAGAGGAGAAAGGAGACTGGTAAGAAAGGTTTATTATGGAGGAAATGGGGCATGGCCTTCTAAAAGCCGACAATGGAAATGTATAGCTAATAAGCTATGTACTTAAAAAATTATCTGTCACTAGCAGAGCGTGTCTAAGATTTATTTGGGGAAGGAACACGCAGCAGCCAGCCACTGGCAATGCACTACATGCAGTACACTAGTGGGCAATACACCTATTTTAACCAATATAGCAAATTGGATGTGGCTCCCTGCCTCCTTCATGGACCACCAGGTACCATCTGTATGTTTCCATATTCATTTATCATTATCGCATACTTATTATAATTGCCACAAGCTTCATGAGGCCGCCCCTCACAGTGGCCCCAGCCTGTCTTCCATGTCAAATCAATGGCAAATGCAGAGTCCCAATGGACTGGGTCTTTGTTATTTCCAGTTCTGGGGGCTGAAGCCTTTTTTGCTGTTGTTATTTCCCCAGAAAAGAACTGTTAAATCCACATTTGGGAGAATAAAATATTTTGAACAGCACCAAATATTTGCTTCATTTTCACTTTTATTTTTGGTGTATTTATTATCTGGAATTTAAAATAAAAATAACAAAATTGGACTCCATTGGATTGGAAAATGAAGGTGTGCCCTATTTTAGTTTCAAAACATATTTTAACTTTCTGTAAAATGAAAAAATCATCTAAACCTTACAGTTTTGAGTTTGATCCATCAGCATTTTCTAAGAAAAAAAGAAAAATATGCCAAAAAATTCCTGGTCAGCTCTTGTAGAGATGTGCTTTTAAAGATTCCCAGCTGGGCTGGCAAGAGACATGAAATATTAAATGCTTTAAAAAGGAAACAGGCCTAACTACTTCACTGTGCATTTGAATAAAAGTACCCTCCATTTTTTGGCCATTTTTACCTAAAAATAAAGAGATATAGATTGTCAAATCAGTATTCTGACAAGTTAGCACTGAAATTCCTGTTTGTCCCTACATAATGCAGTAGGATGCTCTAAAGTCACAAATCTTCAACAAGCCAGTATTAGCTGCAAAGTATTATTAATTCTCAATTCCTGGAGGTTTGCCACTTTAGATACTACATGAGATTAGATTATTTTTTTCACTGTTTGCTCATTCTTGCACTTATGAAAGCAATTTTTTATGTCTCTAAAAGGTCCCAGGTAAAATACTGCAGAAACTGAGCACACAAAATATTACAGTAATCAGCAAAGAGACAGCACTACGTCTTCTGATAAACAGCTTTTTTACTTAATTGTGCATCCCATACAGGAATGAATGCAAAATTATTTTCTTCTGTAAGATACAATTTCATCCGCTGAACCACAGAAATGATGATCAATATTTTAGCCAGACATCAGGGGACATCCATCGCAGAATCCTGCTCTCATCCAAAGCAAGGAGATCGGTTCTCCCGAGCCAATTAATCCATGTTTACCCACATGCTTCCCCATCCACAGCAGCGCTGAAGCAGTAAATCCTTTTGGAAATGAAATCTAGATATTAAACCCTGAACTCCGATGTGTGAGCTGACAGAATCCATCAATGACACACAGACATTCCTGGCTACAGGAAAGAAAAACCTGCCCAGCGCGGGGCTGCTGCTGGAAGTGTTTCCCCCGTGCACAGGGTGCTTATCTCTGCTGAAGTACATGGTGCACATCGTATGACTCAATAATAAAATGTACTTCTACAAAACCACGTTGTCTCAGTTCCTGACTCGTCTGGGAGCCGCACACCTCGCACAGCTTGGTGGAGCTGGTCCTCAGTCCCTGGGGAGAAAGGTTGGCAGCTCCCGGAGACAAAAAGCTAAAGGCAGGCTTATTCGAAAGCAACCTCTCCAACCTACAGTTTGAGCATAGGAAACACTGATTAGAAACAGTCAAAAAAAAAAATCACTATTTTTCTTGGGTAATGGTCCATATAGGCAAAAAACAAGGAGCAGGAACTCAGCTGGCCCAAAGCTGGAGCTGGGGGCTGGCAAATCCCTTTGGTTTTCTGTGGCAAGCGAGGCTCTTTATGTTCCACAGAACATAAAGACCAATTCCACCAAAAAATCCCTGAGGAACAGCCACGAATTGATGAATTTTATGATAGTGTTTTTCTTAAAGAACTTGACTCCAGGAGGCATGAGATTAAATAAGAACCAAAGCTTTCATTTAAAAGAACAGAAATTTCTTGCCTCCATCACTGCAGAAAAAAAGCTCCCCAGAGCTCTGAAACCCCCTTGCATCAGCGTGTCACAGCCCAATAAACAGGAAGTGCTCAGCTCATAGTCTGCCTTAAAAGTGAGATTTTCCTTATTTTCAATAACACACTTTGGGCCAGGTTTTCTATTTAACCAACTTTGGGGGCCTGTGAATCATATTTTCAACTTTTTCGCTATGAGGCCTTGACTTTTGTGTCATCAGGCAAAGGTGGGACCTTTGTAGGTATGCCTGGCTGCACAAGGGAACACATCAAACTGCAGAATTTTAGGGAAAATGTTACCACTGCCCATGTGGTACTCAGATTATTTTTAATAAAATCAGATTCTTTTTAATAAAATCATTATGCTTTGTTTTGGGAAAAAAAGTTAATTTTTGTTCAAGTTTTCTAGTCTGACAAAAAAATCTGAAATACTGAAAGACATTAACGAGCTCCCTGTAATTTTGTGGAGCAAGAAGAGTCATTTCTAGAGCTATTTATTTTGTTTCAAAACCCATTGTACGACCTGGAGGAGCAGGCACAAACCCCCAGGAACTGTGTAGGCAGAGTTCGGGAGGGCAGTGGTCCAAGAAGCCCTGACTTTCCCAGATATGGGCAACAGCACACCATGCACAACTCAGGTTTCTGCTCAGCGCGTTCTTAAGTACTCATAGTCTTGCCCTACTCAGGGCTGAAAAACGAGGCTGTCCCTGTCTATACCTACCTCCCATGTAAAGCCAGCTGGAACACAAACCTGGTGTTTTAGCTCAGGAAGTCCTTTAGGGCCTCATTAAAGTCCCAAGGCTCTGATCTGCTGCGTACATTCAGACATAACATCCCTAACTCTGCTCAAGATGCAGCTTTAGGATTTGCTCGAGTCACACAGGATGGCTGAGGTTGGCAGGGCCCCCTGGAGGCCCCTGGTGCCACCCCTGCCCAAGCAGGGACACCCAGAGCAGGCTGCCCAGGACCACGTCCAGGCGGCTTCTGGAGATCCCCAAGGAGGAGACCCCACAGCCTCTCTGGGCAGCCTGTGCCCAGGGCTCCATCACACTCAGTCTATGGTTTCAGGCATCTCTGCTGTGAGCAATCCCAGCCCTAGACTTGAGGTTAAATTGCTGTTTTCCAGACTAAGAATCTCTTAAGCTTAATTATAGCAGCTCTGAGAACCTCTGTGGAAAGCACGTACACCCTAATGTTTTCATGGGTTTTCATTACCTACTCTGTCATCTGTCTGCTGTGAAACAGAGAAAAAGTGGGGTAAGATGTGTCAAGAGCCCCCCCAAAGTCAAACCTATATCCCATGCCCCACAGGCACCAAGGCCAAAAGGGAATCTCTGAGGTCACAGGACCCACCTCTGCTTGTGTTTTCAGCACAAGACAACAAAAAAAACATCACTTGATGTTTCTAATTCATCAACTTCCATTTCTTTATTAATACAGTAGTCTCTGTGTGCAGTAGACTAAGATACACTGCCACTAAAAGTCCTCCTGACAAACACCACCAGATCAAAGAGAAAAAAACAGAATTTAGCATGACCTGTTGAAAAATGAATGGTAAGGTTAAACAACGGCTTAGGACATCACGCAAAGAGTAAGTATGCATTCAAAACAAACCCTTATAAGCAATGCTGAGAGTACTCCATATAACAGCCTTTTAATGGGATATAGCAACTGCTGTGCTATGCCATTGCCTTGATATAAGCTCACAGGAAGGTACCTTACCATTCTTTTCTACCCAATGTAGCAATAGAAAATAGATCTTATGTGGCAGTCATTTTAAACTGTGTACCAAAATAAGAAGAAAAAAGAAAAACAAAACTTTAATATATCGTAGAAGACCTGAGATGTTTTTGCTGTAGATCTATAGTGAAAACAATACTGTGCAACGTATCATTACCATTGAAAGGACCAAAACCCTAGCCAGTAACACAAGCATCCCCAGCTGCCCCTTGCTCATACCGCACTTCTCTGGGGCGCAATGCTTACCAACCTCCAGCAGGACTCCGCTGCTCCTCCACCAGTCTCAGCCTCTGTGCAGAAAAGGCTTCCTCTGGCAGCTGTGCGGGCCAGAAGAGAAAACCAAGCAACGTTTTCTTCCAGCAGTAGTAGTAGGAAAAGGCTACTCAGTGCAGGCAGCAGCGAGCACCGCCAGCACCACTCGTGGTGTGGTTACCTACCAAAACGCGGAGTGCACGTGTGCCCTGGGAAGCCAGAAAACACTTCCTCGCTCATTAGCATCGGAGCCTCCTACCTGGGGAGGCACTAAGCTGCTCGGATCATAAAATATTAAACATCACCGACTGAAACAGATGCGTTCGTCTCAGTGTCGGGCTTTGGCACCACAGCTGCAGATGAGAGATGCGGTATCAAACAGCGCTCCCGAGAAACAAGGAAGGTGACCAAGTCACAAACCACAGCTTGGCATGCCGAGTATTATTCTGGTGACAAGTCAAGTATTTTGTTCTCAGATTTGTTTGCAAGGAGCATTTTTGTGCATTCGGCAGAGAACTCAGGAGGGGATAGCGATTACAAAGAGCCGCCGCAGCTGAGCCTTTCAGACCATCATGCCAGCGCACCCCGTTTCCCAGCAGGGCGTTCCTACTGAGAAAACCCGAGAGCTGCTCGGCATCACTGTTTTTCCCACTGTGGTTCAACCAGCTGGATGCTTCTGAGCAGAACCGTAATGACTCCGCAGAGAAATGTTCCACCCATATAGGGACAAGACATTACCTCACCAGAGCCAGCAGCTTCAGTGGATTTATTGCATATTATCCCACGGTGGTTATTTTTCCTCCCTGCTTTAATTTTGTAGCACACAGTGATTCCTTGATACACGAATAATTTGCATAACCAAGCACAGGCTCATTTTGAAGCATGCTTAAAAGAACATCCAAATGCCACGCTGCAAAGCTCCATGGGGCTAGGAATGGCACATCAGGTTTCAGTCTTGTTATTAAATCTTAATACTTCCTGAGGGCTGCGCACTCTTAATTTTTCCCAGTGCTTTTGCCACACCACAGTGTCATTTCAGTACGAACCAGATGAAAACCTGCACAGATTTATCTGATCTGCTCCTCTATCAAAGTTTTTGAACTCAGCTTTCTCTCAGAACCTAAGGAGAAAAGAAAGTGCAATATGGAGAAGCAAAAGATTAAAACACATTGCTGTGTTTTTCAAAAAGTGAAACACTAGAGAAAAAAAAGATTAAAATGCTTACCGTTCTCTCAGAGATACAGAATGATGGCTCTTGGCAGCTAACTCACAAATTCCAGTTTGTTTCCTCACAGCACCTAAAAGTGTACAGCTTTTTTATTTTTTTCCCCCGTTTCCTTTGTTGTTATTGAAATTTGCTGCAGAAATACGGTAGGACACCACTATGTGCTTTATCTAGGGACACAGTATTTAAAAAAATCATGTTCAGGGAATACTCTGGCCCGCGTTTATCACATCTTATAGTGGAAAGGAGGTTAATGATGCCGTTTTGCTATGTCAAGCCTGCAACTCTACACCAAGCTCTGTAGTTAAAGCAACAAACAAGCACTCTGAGGGTATGGCAGCACTCATTTAAAAACACTACCCATGCATAATTGGGGGGGTACAACTTCTGGATTATGTTGGCTCTTGGACAGCTCTTGGTTTACGCTTGCAATCCACCCTACACGCTGCATACCTTCTGGTATATACAGCTTCTGTGAGGGTATTCAATTGTACACTTCCTTCTTGAGCTTTTTTTTTTTTTTTTAATTATTCAGTGTTGGAATTAATAAACAGTTTAGAAAATGAAAATGTCACGGCTTAGTGCAGAATGCATTAATTAATGAAACAGGATGCAGGACAATTTAAAGGTACATTTCCCAGAGGCAAAGAGCTGATCCTCTTCCAGCTGGCATCCAAAGCAGCGACACCCCTTTGACTGCAATGGGAGCCAGTGGGCTTAGAAGATGCTCATCGTTTTACAAATGACAACAACCTGGTTTCCATAAACAATGGCAGAACTTGGAGCTTAAGCACTGTTTAAGAGCTACAAAGTGCACAGTATGCTCAAAGGGATTAAATATACTTCAAAAAGCAATCTGCAGATCTCACAACAAATGTTATAACAGTTTGATCCAAACATGCATGCCATCAAAACCGCAAAAACCTACTAATCTCTCCCCTGTCTTCAACCTGTCCTATAACGAAAGGTCTTGGGGCAAGGAAACAGGCCAGAGGAATTAGCTTAGAAATTTAACTCTTTTAAGGGCTTGGTCTGCGCATACTCAGAGGTGGATTGGCACTTCTGAGAGCTAAGGGTAGTTTGGGCCTTGATTTATCAACTGGATTTGAGGAAATTATTGGGATCAGATTGAAGCAAGGTACTGTTTCAACTAGGCTCTACCATAGCTTATCCCCATATGCAACAATGCAATAACACCACTTACAGTAGTGTCTGCAGTGCTCTGAAGGTAAGGTAACACAACCTGAAATATCCTGATATGCCCTTTCCAGAGACAGAGAGAAACAAAAGAAGGTAGAGTTTGTACCACGGACTCTTATAGCCTCTCTGGTCTGGATGCAGTCTTTATTTCCCTCTCACAGCCCTCAAGTCTTTGCCATATATAACTGCTTTCAGCCACCCAGCAGAGAGGAGGGATGGGGGAGATTTCCAGGAGAGCTACCCACATCCCTGCTCCATCCCCAGCTGCCCCACGCCAGCAGGGAGGGACAGGGACCTGCTGGAGGGGGCAAAGCCCAGACAGTACAGGTCCACCATGCCTTTTAGAAAACCACCACCGAAGGATCAGGTTGGAAGTTACAGCTCATATTAACATGTAGAAACTCACCTCAGCAAAACAATTATTTCTTAGCAACTGGATTTCTCTCAGGCTAAATTCCTGGGGGTTACGCTCAATGTACTCCTGCTCACAGAAATGAAAGTTTCCTTCTAGAACTAGGCCAGGCATTTCAGACCTGAAAAATATTATTTTCTCATATCAATTACTCATAATGTTTAATCTCTTGAGACATGCATTTTCTAGTTTGGTTTTGGTCATTCCAAAATATGCCCTCATTTTCAATTGCTCACAGGTAGACAGTCAGATATGGTAGGGTTTACATAAACACATGGTAAGAAACAGACAACCTCAAAGAGATTACAGTAGGATGAGATAAAGCACAGGGAAAATGCAAAGTCAGGTGGAAAAAACAACAGTGAAATGTTTTGTCCCAGATCACCAAACAGATAAATAACAGGACGGGGGAAGTGATGATGACCTCCTGATGCTCTGTTTAGTGCTCTGTTTACTTGCAAAGCTTGCTTCCTTTCTTTTAAGCACACCAACCTTCTCCTAAAAAAAATACCTTGTGTGGTATTCTCCTAAAAATATACGTTATGAAGAGATGCTACACTGTATGCACTTTAAGAAAGCTGGAATTTCAAACACAATGATACACTAAAATGTAAATCCCCAGAGCATCTATGCAAACAAACCTTCTTTATGGCTAGGAAAGGAGGGGGAGAATTCACACACCACACACACGTGCACTAGGTCTGTGCAAAAGCATTTGAGACAAAGCACATATCATGCTTTAGCTGAGAAAACGCAGAATCAAAGCCAAACCAGAAATTATTATAACCTACCCCAATTCTGACCCTAAACAGGGACAGATTAATTCATTATAAAAGTGTTAATCCTTGAAGGCACGTAGTTATTTGATTAGGCAACATGTATTGATCAGCAAAAATTAATTGACATCACAACCCATATTGACAGCTGTCCCTTGGCTTTCCCAGTTTAGCCAACGTGACCTAACAGAATCGTGGCTTCAGAAATGGCTCAACTGGACAGTGCCCTTCTTCAGGGTCTGGCTCCATTCCCTGCCCCGGGCTGCCTTCAAACGGACAAAGAGTCAACACTTCTCCACTGCTAAGGTGCTTGCTTACAGCTTGAACATTATCACCTCTTTCCTAGCTCTGTTGCTTATATATTTTCAGAAATGTTTAGACAGGAAATCTAGCATTTTCAGTTCCCTAGCTATAAAATTCTGCCTTCACCAGAGCTTGCACTGCCTCCCAGCCCAGGGCTCCCTTTGAATTCAATTGATTTTTGTAGCTGCAGATCATTAGTTATGACCAAACTTAATGTGAATTCCTGTGGGAACCTAATGGACAGCATGTCTCAATTACAGGTCTGCCAAGCCATCATTACTGTTCACGCCATGTTCAGCACGTCTGACAGCACTGGGGCCCAAGAAAACTTGATGCAGTAGGCAAGGCTGGGAGGCTAGAAAGTGTTTCAATACAGGAACAGGTTTCAATACAGTTACCTACAATATAAAATCTCTTAAGAGAACAATTTACAAGTTAACAACTATTTGATTGTGGTCTGAATTTAATATTATCTTAATGACATGTGCCGCAATAATTTTTTTAAATCATTGCAATATTTATTTTCTCAAACTGAAGTCATTTCCAAAGTTTATAACACTGTTAAGAATTTGCAGTGACTTAGCAAAAGTGTAAATAATTCCCTGCTTCAGAGCATCTGACTCATACTTGCAAGTCTACGCCTTTCCAACTGCCCCTTACTTGCTAGCCATTGGAGCTGTCTTTATTCAGCATTTCATTTCTCAGTTATTTGTGCATATTAGCAGATATCTTGTTGCTTTTTTTGCCTTTTTTTTTTCAGTATAAAATGTGTAGATGAACAAGGAGTGGGAAAGCGATGAAATATATATAATGAAAGGGTTGCAGGGCAATATATTTTGAAGTCTTTCTGCATTCATTTCTGGGCTATTCAGGATAAATGTGAACGACCTACATACTGTGCATGTGCATGAACTTATAGGTTAGGTTATAAAGGTTACATCTACGTTGGCCCAGCTTCAAAGCAGTTAGAGAAGAGACTTCACAATCAAAATTTCACCCTTGCATTTCCATGTTAGAACAGAGCAATTTCCCTTTGTAATCTACAACATCTCCAGAGTTCATGATTCTGATCTCTGTTGGTATTTGCTTTTAGTGCTGGAGCCAGCAAATGTTATTCAAGCAAGTAAGGACCTTAGCAGACAAAATGTAAATACCACCCTCAAGAATACCTTTCTGGCCAGTATTTACATCTGAATTTGTCTGCTCGGTTAATGAATGGTTCAAATTCCACTATAACAACCCTGAAATAAGTCTGGAAAGTTTTGTCTTGTCTTTAAGATGAGATACCACTTGTATTGGCCTTCGGTGTTGCACCTAAATAAAATAGAGTGGCAACACAGTATATACTTGCCACAAGCACATAAAAACATTGTGCAAAGACTACGTACCCAACAAAGTGGAACACTGCACAACTCACAGCTTGCGCCCTCCAGATATACAAATGCAACCCTGAGCAGAATCTGGCCTGATGATTTGGAATAGGATTCAGATAGATGGCCACATTTGTCAAATGGCTGAAACAGTTTAATATTGAAGCATAACGTCAGCTAGACCTGTACCATCAGAACTCTTTGTAATACGTTTTGTCTAGGATGTGCAGTCAGGAAAAATACTGCTCCAATGTCAACTCCCTTTTATTTCAACCCAGCTTTTGTTGCCTCCACTGCTGGGATCCAGCAGGGCCAGACAGAAGTGGCAGGTGGGCAGCTCCTTAGATCAGAAGGTGTCCAGAGACGATACATACCAAGGGAAATAAGTTTCCAGCATAAAGGATCACATTTTGTCACTGCCCAAAAAGTTCTGAATCACTTTTCTGGATATAAGTACCTGCTTCCCCCAGAATACCAAAGACTTGTCTCCAGCTCTTCTCCTGGTGCCTTACACTGAGTTCTAGGGCACAGTACTGCAAGAGGGCAGAAACCTAGAAGTGAGTAAAAATTAGCACCTGGTTTTAAACAAGGCTTTTTTAGCCCTTTACTGGATTTAGCCCTAGCTCTCATAAGGCTTTCCCATCAAAGGAGGCTTTTGAAAACAGGATTTGTCTATTTTGAAAATCCTTGACATTACTTAGGTCAGTGAGACTGCCCAAAGAGACAATGGCTTTACAACATGTACAAAGAAACCACAGGAGCTCTGTGGGAACATGCTTTAAAAGACACTGTCCCCTTTTCAGTTACCAGGGTGCACATCATCATGGGGAGAACAATTTTATTAGCAAGAGCCCATGGCCTGCTCCAACGCTTATCCTCCCAGGGAGGCAAAGGAGACCTGCAGGATGTCTCCATCTGGTGCACCACCACCTCCTGCAACACCACTGAAGACAACTCTGCTTCCATGGGCAGCTGGACGAGGTGACCTCCAGCATTCCCTCTCAGCCAACATAATGTCATGATCCTAACAGGAGCTGGGAAAAAGCTCGTACGTTTACCTGTTGCTGCAAATAAGACATACATTTCTCATTTGGTTCATGGGTAAGAGGTGGAGTTGGAGCCAAGCCCACTTCAGCATGTATGTACATATGTTTGTATACATATATATGTATGTTTAACACTTAGAGCCAGAGCCTACCCCTGCTCTGAGCAAGAAGGATGGGGAAGTGAATATTTATCTTCATATGGGAATCAGGTCCCAGGACACAGAGACCTGGGCACCCAGGGTAGCACACCATTGATGGATGACAATGGTGACCTTTTTAATGTATTTAAAGTTCAGCTAGAAAGGTAATGAAGGAGATTTGGGGGAGAAAAAAAGATCAAAATAATAGTTTCAAAGCACTGTACCTATTTTAGACATTCTTACATCATGTTTCCATAGGAACTGGAATGCAAAGGAGCATGCTGTAGCTGTGTTCACAAATGCGTGGTTTAGTGGCTTGTAAAGGGTCGGTTATGGCCACCGTGACCACTCTGACAGTGCCATGTACCTGCTACCTTTGCTGCACAACACAACCTTAGCTGTGATGTTTGCAAAATCCTGGAAAAGAACTGTTTTCCCCTTGTTTTTCTCACTCATCCTGCAGATGCTGATTTCACATCCTCCCATAGCCATGGTGCTCAGCACTGCCCAGCCAGACCCACCAGCAGGCTGGAGGGCACCTGGGTTTCTACCAGGCATATCATGAATCACGTGAGAATGAGGACAGCTCAAACAGCAGGATCGTGTGGATACTGGCGAGGTGGAGTGTCCTAGGCTTTTACATCCATCTTTGGCTTTTACATCCATCTTTGACACCCACCTGATGAGCAACCTTGTGCAAGGCACACCAGGAAAGATCTGCTCCATCTGTTGGCTGCCTGATGTATCTAGCCCAGCTCTGCAGGTAAGCACTTCCCTGGCCAACAGACACCATATAACCTGCCAAAAACAGACCCCACAGAGATCTCTCAACCCAAAGCACCCACCCAGCTGCCCTGGCCTATACTCCCCTGGTTATATCCACACGTCAAGCCCTTTGCCCACAGCAAGGTGCCCTGTAGCAACTGATTCTTTTTCTCAATTCAAAATCATCCAACACAGGAGCATGTCTGTGTTGCAGCTCTCCAGAGCAGTACTTTTAACTGCATGAAGGCAGTGCTGCATGTCCTAGAGCAAGGTGTGGGCACGTGGGTGTGTTTGGTAACCCTTGCAGAGGGGTAGAACCATGAACATCGTGGGGAAACAGACCTGCTGTGTGTCACCCAGGAGTCCTCCAGTAAGCAGCGCTTCAAGTAAGCTGTCCTCAAAAATAGAACAGGTTTTGTCCCAGAAGGAGATAATTAGATTGCTCCAGAAGACAAGCATATGAAGCATGAAACATGCATCCAGCTGGGAAACCAGAACCTGGGACTGAGCTGGAGAATTAAGCTATTTAACTGCATAGACATCATGTACCCAAAGGGGACAAAGCTCCTCCAGAGTGGTTACGTGAGATGAGATGTGCACCTCTCTCTTGGACTTGGCAAGAGCCTGAATGACCAGCTCTACTTTTAGATGGTGAAAATTAGGCTAAATGACTCCATTTCCTGCACTTTCTTGAATATGTACAATGGTGTAGTGTCATTTACAAATGAGATCACTGCCATTTTCATCAGTTCATAACAAGTGATGTGTAAGAACTAGTTACCTGTACTTATGATTGAGATAAAAGTAGAACTTGGTTTTTATTTTGTTTGTATGTTTAATTTATAAGAAAAAAAACCCTCAGTATTCAAATCTGACTGGTCTTAAGACATAAACTGAAACAATCAGTAAAACACACACTCTTCCTTAGATCTGTTAGGCTTAACTTCATCATCCCACAGCTAACTCAGCCAAAAAGCTGAAGACTCACCTTCTGACCAGAAGCATCATTCAGACCATAGCTAGGAAGGCAAAGTAATTTTAGCCCAAATGTCCTATCTGGGCAGGAGCCAACTACACATACCCTTACACTATTGTGGAAGTTGTTAAAAAATATTGATGTTTTAAAGTTAAATTTTGCAAATCGATAGGTGTCTATAGCACAGAGGCATTTTACAAACACAAAGAAACAATTTACATATTTAGGTACTCCACATTCTGCAATATTTCTTTCTCATCAAAAGAACTACAGACGTAGGTATTTTCATAAGAATTCCTAAATAAATCACAGGCTTGACAAACATATTAATGTAGGATACTTGAATCCAAGTCTTATTTCAAATATTACAAAGACAGTTTCAACCACTGGAAGATTAGAAGAAAATATCTGGGGAGTCCTGACAGCCTCATATTGAAATACAGTTTGGCTATTAAAAAAAAATAGAAAACAATTTTTGTCTTTAGAACCTGATCATTTAAAAGAAGAACTCATTTAGCCCAAAGCTCCTATTTTAAGGATCAGAAGGACTATGCTATAAGCATACACATTACCCTTGCTTCTCTGCCTCTGAAGTCATACACTGAAGCGAAAGAGACGTACCATAATTCCAGTTTTCCAATCTAAGTGAAATACACTGGCTCAAACCTATATCGCCACAGAGACTCAAAGGCATTGTGTAAGTTTTGCAAGTCTGCACGTGTTTGCACAACTCCAGATGCAAATGTTGAGATTCCCAGCTGGGAACAAATCTACAAGCCACAGTGAGATGTACTAAACTCAGTGGTCTACTTCATTGCCCAGAAACACTAAACAAAAACAACACACATAGCATACAGAAAGTATAGTGCATTGATAGCATATAGACACTGGGATTTCGATACTGCCATCTTTTACACTGAATAACTCAAAGTCTATAACAAAGAAGAGCACAGAGCCTTGCACTTTGCAGGTCAGCTGTATGAACTCACCTGAGTACCCAGCTTTCTGCTCCAGGTCCCTTTGCAAGCAAGTCAGATCCAGGCCTTCTCTCTTGCATTCAAATTCTGGATAGGCTGTTGTTACCTGTGACTACATCTCACTCCAGAAAACCATCACTTTTAGAGATTGAGATGATGCACAGTGCAGAAAGGGATGCTGCAGGACCTCCCTAGAGGCTTAGAAGGAGCAGGTCTCTGCCCACTTGCTCCTGAAAGCATTTCTCCAGCTTAGCTTTCCCACGGTAAATTCTCAATGCAGGGAAAAAATTTAAGAAAAAATCCAATCATTTAACCTACAGGCTGTAGAGAAAGAAAGAGGCTGCCACAGTGGTGCATGTTCTGAGTGCTTGGCAGGTACACAGGCACAAGGGGAATGATGCTATAGATAAGTGCAGACAGAAATAGCTAGAAGGATGAGCTGGCTCAGGGTGCTGGTGAATGGCAGTGATCTTTCTTCTCCTGTGATTTCACCAAAAGCAATAGCTGAGCTGCAGATTCGCCAAGCATGCTGGCAGGAAGGTCACCCCAGGCTCTGAACCTCACATGGAAAACCTTCTCACACAGATCCCATCCCTGCCTTGGGTGTAGGTGTGGGGAACTGCATCATCTCTGCCTGCTTCTGACTGAACAGAAAATGCTCTTGCTGTGTGCCGTGGGGTTTGGTGCTATTCCCAGAAATCCTTCTGGGAAGCTGCTGCTTGCAAATCCCCCCCACACTGCCAGGGAAATCCTGCAACTCCATCTCAAAATGCTGCCAAAGCACCAGCCCAAGGTACCTGGGCAGCCCCTCACCTCTCCCCCAAGAGCAGCGTGAGTTCATTCTCCCTGCTGCTCTTACCAGCCTGCACAGGGACAAATAGAGCTGTCACCTGTCACTCAAGCAACTTATCTGCAGAAATACAAAATAGACAGACACTAGGGTTTTGCTCAGCTGCCACCATTTAATAACCCTTTGTTTCCTCCTCCTACATGGCAAAGGATAATTTTCTTCTAAAACTGGAAAACAGCCTCGCCCAATTGCACCTGCGATGACAAAAAAGAAAGATTAAAAACCCTGATTAAAAATCATGCTTTCTGAAGCTGCTTGGGCAGAAACAATGAGCCAGCACCTCCACTGTGGGCTATCAGTCCCAGGAAACCAAGGTCTGCAGCTGTTGGTGCAGTGGGACAATCCTGAGAAACCCCATGGCTTGGACAACGTTGAGGCAGGCAGCGACCCTTTGAGCTCACCTAGAGCTCAGTCTAGGGAGGGGCAATCCTAAGCAAATGTGAGGAAACAAAAGATTAGGACAAAAAAGGAAGTGATGGAGTAAAATAAAGAAAGGAGAAAGGTGCAAGTATCACTGCTGTTTTCTTACTGGAGGGTGAGGGCAATGAGGGGGCATGATAAGGTGCTCACAGGAAAGAATACAGACCTTAGGAGATCAGGACCGATGCACAGACAAGTGACTAAGTGATAAAGCAGAAGTCCTGAGAGGGGCAGGCAGCCCCCTCAAAAAACAGCCCCTTTGTAAAAACTTGTATTTGCCTCCTGAGCCTGAAAATGTCAGGCTCTTGATATGTGGCCCAAATCCCTCATTCTTTGCTCCCTTGTAACTGCTGCAGAGCTGCTCCTGTGGTACATCACTGGTTAATGGCAAGTTGAGCATGAGCCAGCAGTGTGCCCTGGCAGACAAGAGGCCAGACTGGGGTACATCAGCCACCCATGGGAAGAGATTATCCTACTCTACACTGGTGCAGCCTCACCTCCAGTACTGTGTGCAGTTTTGGGTGCCACAGTACGAAGACAAAACTATTAGTGAACTATTAGTGTCCTATTAGTGTCCAAAGGTGGACTGTGAAGATTGTGGAAGGTCTAGAGGGGAGCAGCTGAGGTTCCTTGGTTTGTTCAGCCCAAAGCAGAGCAGGCTGAGGGGAGGCCTCATGATGGCCTGCAGCTCCCTCACAAGGGGAGCGGAGGGGCAGGCGCTGAGCTTTGCTCTCTGGGGACAGCGACAGGACCCGAGGGGACGGCGTGGAGCTGGGACAGGGGAGGGTCAGGCTGGGGGTTAGGGAAAGGTTCTGCACCCAGAGGGTGGTTGGGCACTGGGACAGGCTCCCCAGGGCAGTGGTCCTGGCCTTCAGTGACCACAATAAGACAGCAGCCAGTGTTGCAAGCTCAGGTCCCTTGAGGAAGTCTAGAGCCATACCTGTAAATTAAATGTGCCCAGGGAGCTTCCCAGAGATGACGTTACCTTCCTGCCTTTCAAGGTACAACTGAAAGAAGTGATTACATGCAAAGTCTGCAACAGGACATCCTGAACTCCCCAGACAAGGAGTGTCTGGGTGGTTGGCACATTTTTGACTAGATCCCCTTGCTTGGCCCTGTTCCTCATCTGCTAACACAGCCAAAGCCATAGCTCATGACATGGTTTTCACAAAAGCTACTGTCTTTATCTCCCTTCACTTGTCTCAGCTACCTCAGAAAATAATAAAAAACATCAGTAAGATATGTTTGTTATGGTAGCAAAACTTGAAAGTCTAAAATAAATGGCTGTTGAAATAATGCTGAAAGCAAGACACTTGAGGTCCAGAAAGATAAAAAGTACTGAGTGACAGCAGAGACAAAGGGAAACTTAGATTTGATGCAAATAACTGCAACAGCAATAACTACCTTTAAAAAACTTGTGCCCAGCAACACCCTCTTCAGGCACATTTCTTGCTGTTTTCTAGGGAAATTAAATTTTTTGAAGAATTATTGCTCATTTTTCTGATTGTTGTCTTGGTAGACAAGAACCAGGGCCTCATGACAGTACTTAGGTGGTGCTACAGCAACCCACTGTAGTTTAAATTGTAGATTTAAAATTCACTAAATAGAAAGTGTAGATCAGTAAAATCAAAGTTGTCTGAAAAATATGCAGGGTGTAATCCCTCCCCTTTTAAATACTCATATCAGTCAAGGTTATTTCTACATTGATCTGAAAGAAGGTAAGTTTGAAAAGCAAGTATGAACCAGAAGCCATTTTTTGACAATTTATTGAAAGTTATTTTGCATAAAGCAGCTCATGATTTCACTCCTCCATGTACATACTTTGCAAGGCTTTCACAGTAAGGTGATCAGTTAGTCACATTTTCTTTGTTAAAGGGGAGAACTTGGTTGAAATATTTATGGTTAAAGGGGAGAACTTGGTTGAAGTATTTATGGTTTGATGTTTATCATTCAAATGATGGATATGAAAACAAGAACAGTAACATTTAGTTAAAAGCTTGTCTTGTAAGTTATTATGAGCTATTTATGATTTAAAAAAACACCAGAAAAGCAAGCAGTGTGCCTCCCCGATACATATTTCATCTGAAATTTAGCACCTAAATTTCTTGAAATAACGTTGAACTGGAGTCCAATTTGAGGTATGTTAATACAACTTACTGCTGTGCTTTTACTTCCCAAGTTTGATGAATTGAGGGCTACTTGCAATTAAAATCTTATACCCTTTTAGAAAGCTTTTGTTGCTGATCTTTTTAACAGTTAAAAGCCTGCCTTGGACATCTGCAATTTCTCCCCGCTCCAAAGGAAAAGAACCATCTTAAGCTCCTTGTTTTACTCCAAATAAGGACTTCTGATAACAGTAACTGGGAATCTCCTTGTAAATAAGTGGCATGTGTATCCTTACTTATCAGTACAGTTTTGAAGCTCCTCCACCTACTGAACTACCATGAACTCCAATCCTGTACAAACAGTACCAAGTCATTAAAAGAGAGGGTACCCAGTTTACCTCTAGGAAAAACTGGTGACAATTACCAGCAATCCTCATGAACCAGACTGCAACAACACAAAAACATACAAAACTTTTTAACCAAAACAGGAATATAGCCCAGAGAATCATGTAAGTATGAAATCAGACAACAGGAACACCATGACCCCAAGCAACTCATGAAAACAGAGGCAATAGCACTAGAAATAAAAATCTAAGAGGCTTTCTTCACCTGGAAAGAACTTGTCTCACCAATATCACATGCTACATTTTAAAGTGCTTTTGTAAGTATAGCTTCTGGAAAAGCATCAGCACTGATTTGCTGCATAAAACCCTATTTTAGCTAAATAGACTTGCATGTTTAATCATCTTTTGTCTAATGCAAAGGCACCCAAATAATAGTTATTGTCTGCTGCAGACAACACATGCAACAAGCTAAGATCATCAGCAGAATCAGTATTCCTGATAACAATACATACAATTACCACTACAGAATAACAAGTCTGGAAGAGAGCCCAGTTGTCTATAATGTATTTTAACACTGAATCTTAAAAACAAGATTTGTTTTGATTTTTTCTTTTAATCTAAGCTAATTTGGTGTTTGTAGGGTCTGCTAGATTGAGGCTGTAGAGATGGAAGTCCTCCTAAAACTGGAAAACTGTCACAGATGTCCTCAGCTAATGTGAGGTCCAGAAATGCTTTCTTCATGCACGTCCATCTCTGGCTTTTCTGAGAAAGCTGCCAACAAGGATTAACTTTGTTTGCCATTTACTGTATTCAGATGCTCATCACCAGTATTTCATGCTCTGATCATCTTCCTATAAAGAAAGTTGAAGTTATTTTTCATGGCAGTTATCCTCTCAGATTACAGAATGCTCATCTTGCCTCGTGGTCAGAGGCAGAATGAAATATGAACATGATACTTCCGAGGATGATGTAAAAGACATAAGGAATAAACACTCCATCACAGATTCCACCATTAAAAATGGAATGAGCTCCTACGTATGAGGTTTTACTTCACATCCCTCTGAATGTCCTAAATAACTAGAGCATGTATATGCTCCATGCCCCCTTTCAACTTCCTGTCCAGTTTCAAGCAACTTGGATAGATCAGCTGAGTTTCCATAAGTTTTGTGAAAGCTGATGAGCATGGAAGAGAGAGAACTCTATAAAAACAGTATGAATAAAGGCTGTAAATTTTAACTTCATATGAAAATAAAGCCTCTGTTAGAGAGAGTTCTTCCATAATGATGGGAAAGCCACAACTGAAATAAGATTGAGACACCAAGGGATTCATGTCTTCATCAAGGTTTTTCTCCCATTGTGACAGTCTGTTACCTAATAAGGTGCAGCTGTCACTGACATTTCCTCACCAATTACAGTACCGCTAAGGGTCCTCCTGCATGTGGTTTCTGATACATGAGGGCTTAGTGTAACCCAGGCAAAATATGAATTAATCATGAGACAAGCCCAATGGAAACCAACCTTCATTAGCTCTGCTGCAGGTTTTGTGATCACTAGTATAATTATGGGCTTCAAAACTTCAGAATTGTTTAATTGTACTGATTTCTGGTGTATACCACTTCACATACAAGCTACAATTGATGAATGGCTCGGTTGCATCTGTATATGAAAGGGATTTGGATTTATTTTTTCCTGAATCAGTTTGGATTTACCAACTAAATTTTAAATAACATCCCATTGCTTGGGTTAGAAAGTAGGGAGAACTGGAGCTCCTAATACTCAAATAAGTTCCCCAAAGTTATCTGAACATAGTGGAAACTCTAGTCAGTTCAGCAACAACTTGTTCTTCCTTTCCTTGTTTTTACTGATACTCTTATCTGGACATGATAGCACATGCTGTATACAAGAAAAGCTTTATAAATACTGGAAACTCCACATAGGAAATCTCATTTACAAGCGCAGGACTTTTTCTTCTAGTTCCAGCTTTAAAGACCTATAATTCAAACATAGTGCAAGTAGGGCAAGTAGCAAAACAGAAGCAGAGATGTGCACTGACCTGACAAAGTGTCATGAAGCACCAGTAACAGATCTCTGGTGAGAACTAGAGTTTACTAGTGTCGTTTTCTAGCTACCTCTCATTGCTGTTTCTGTGGATGCTAAACCTAAAGCATTCTTCAAAGAAAAACAACCTCAATTCACTTACTGACATTGAAGATTAAGTTATACCCAGCAGAACTGGTTTTCCCTTTGTTACTGGTATCTGCTGTGCACACATGGCTACTTACCAAGTAACGTGGATTGAGGGGACTATTCCAGTACCTGGATTCAGCCTCTAGTCATGCTTGGTATCAATTAAATATTTCCAGATGCCTGAGCAGAGCCAGTCTAAAAGAGTACCCATGCAATTAATGAGTGCCATGCATTCTCTTCAGTGCACATGAAAATGGGTCAGCAACATTTTAAAGTGTGCACATGATCCTGCCCTGGGGAAGAGAAGTATAAAAATGTCTTGAGATGCCTTCCAGATCTGGGACTACAAAATACACCATTGAGATAGAGATAGTGCTCAACACAGACTTTAACATATCACAGGTCATTTTCCCTTTCTCTTTCAAAGTTTCTGTTGGGTTCCTGGATTTTACTTCCTCTTCAACCCTCTAAATCCTACCTCTGCCTATCCATCCCTTAGTCTCCTTCCAGTTTTCTCACCTAGTTGTTCTCCTTAGATTGTTTTCTCTAACCTCGTTTCCACGTCTTCCCTTCTATATTTCCACTTAGCTTTAAACCATGCTTGTGGTCATACTGTACTGACTGTTTCATTAAATTATGTATGAAAACAAATGATAAGTACCATTTTAAGACAGTTGAAGCTGCCAAGGTTCTTACATAATTAGGTTAAATTAGCTATGATAGACCTGCAACACTAATAGATTTCATTTTACTCACTACACCTACTGTGGCGTATCATCATGCCCAAAGACACCGACACTAACAGCCAGTGCAAGTGTTGTGTTTTATCAGCCTTAGTAAGCCAGACATTGATACATTTCTGCACAATTCCCTGCAGACAGGGCTAGTGCCTGTGTAATGATGTTAATGATGTGTGTCATTCTGAGCACCCTCCTGCAATCTGGAGGGCCCAGCCATGCCAGCAGCCAGCCTGCTAAATGATCAGTTAGAAGCGAGAATAAAGAGCTGAAGCTGTGCAAATAAGCTGCCTGCTTGTAACTGGGAAGTGAGGCATTAGTCACCACGCTAACAGAACATCTT
Organism: Cygnus olor; assembly: GCF_009769625.2. Classification (NCBI taxonomy): domain Eukaryota; kingdom Metazoa; phylum Chordata; class Aves; order Anseriformes; family Anatidae; genus Cygnus; species Cygnus olor. The sequence continues at coordinate 187,176,391 of NC_049169.1, forward strand.
AACTACAAAAAGGACCATAGCATATACAAATCAAGGCTCTGCTTAATGCTGATATTTAATAAGAGGATTACATATTGCACATAAGAGATGTTTTCATATTCACTCCTCTGCACGCCCCACGCAGTTCTCTGGTCACTCAGAAGAGCAACACTCAGGATGAACTCTTAGAATATAGAAGTTAATAAGCAGCAGAGAGGGCTGAGTTCTGTCAAGTCTGTGGGAAGCTGACTTCTCAAAGATCTCTTCTGACAATCTAAAGCTATTTTACAGAGCAGCTATTTCATCATTGCAACAACACAAGACTGCATAAACTCTTCCACCTCACTTTGATGATGTCCACAGAAGATAAGCTCCTCCATTGACTATAGAGTTGAATGAAGGAAGTGGTGTCTGGAACAGGGCTTGCAGACTAAGCAGCAAGGCCCAGCAGTCACAATGGGAATGGAGACCAGCTATTTTCTTCTTGTGAAGACTTATTTACAACTTTAAGCTCACACCACAAAGGCAAAGAGGAACCTCACTGCTTTACTCTGTCCTTTCCTGCCATAAAGGACACGTCACTAGGTGGGCCAGATCCAGCCCTCAGCTCAGCTGGATGACTAGATTCACAGAATCATTAAGGTTGGACAAGACCTCCAAGATCACCAAGATCATCTGCTCCAACAATCCCCCTACCAATGTCACCCACTAAACCATGTCCCCAAGCACCACGTCCAACCTTTCCTTGAACACCTCCAGAGACGGTGACGCCACCACCTCCCTGGGCAACCCGTCCCAATGCCTGACTGCTCTTTCTGAGAAATGTCTCCTCATTTCCAACCTGACCCTCCCCTGGCACAACTTGAGGCCATTCCCTCTAGTCCTATCACTAGTTACCTGTGAGAAGAGGCCAACCCCCAGCTCCCCACACCTTCCTTTCAGGCAGTTGCAGAGAGCAATGAGGTCTCCCCTGAGTCTCCTCTTCTCCAGACTAAACAACCCCAGCTCCCTCAGCTGCTCCTCAGGGACTCAGGAAACAGATCTTCCTTATAATGCTCTTAAACCATGTGTAAGCAGCCACATGTCCTGCAAAGGGTAGCTCTAACTCATGGGAACTTTTATATCTATAGACAAGACTGAAGGAGCATAAGATCCAGTATATCCTGTAGCATTTTCTTCAGAACACCACACTTTCAGTGATTCAGACATTTCCTCGGAATTAGTACAATGAATTCTTCCCATGGATCAAGCAGCCACAGCAGTTTTTGTATCTCTAGCAAAAAAACTGTACTCCAGGAATATAGTTTAGGCCAGTTTAAAGGATACTGCTACTGTAACAATCATTCCAAATGCAGTTTGCATTGCTATAAACCAGCAGTGTAAAACTAAATCCAAATCCCTTTTAATGATATTTACAAAATGGATCCTTGAGGATTTTATAATCCCAGGGGCACAGACTGTGTTCTCAATATGATAAAACAATGAAGATCCAATACTCTTCAACACACAGACTTTTTTATGGAACATGTGAAGACTGCATTCCCAAGCAATTCAAGATGCCTTTTGAAGCCCCTGGCAAAATAAAAGGAGAAAAAGTCTCTGAAGCAGCAACTCTAAGACACAAAGAATATCTTTTTTCACCGATGAAGACAGAATGATGGTATGAAGACATTAAATCCGTTCGAAATGTTATCACGAATATGAAGAAAAAGACTAGTTCTGGCAGGATGTCCAATGACAAACCCTACAACAGGCAGGGTGGGAAGAGCCAGCAAACCCTGGCAGAACCAGAAGGGTCAGGTCCTTCCAAGCAGTTAGCGAAATTGAGCCTCTTGGCAAATCCCACTTCTCAGAGTGGAATGTCACATTATATATAATTTTCCTGCATTTGAAAAGCCCTTTGCAGGCACTACACATTAAAGCATACCATTTCAAAGCAAAGACGCTCCCCTGCCCAATAAGTCAGTACATAACTGAGCACTACACAAGTCAGGTCATCATGGTAGATTGCTGGTGCTGCTTCAATAGCAAGTGTCAGAAGGCATTCAAGCACCAGCAGCTTCCTTGTATGTTCATGGTCTATGTTCTGTTGAAATAATTAGTTTAAGTCCAAAATACTGAAGTGAAGTGAATCCATAGAGTTCAGATAATTTATTCATCTTTGATAAGAGCCATTACCAGGAAAAGACTTACTTGAAAGGGCAGAAAAAATGGAATTATTCTTTAAACTTTTTTTGCTAGTAATTTTCTGCAGAATTAGAAAATAAAGTAGAACCAACTCATCATTGCTGAAAAAGCACAAATAGTATACAGCAAGAGTTTAAATCATCCTCCACAATCATCCTCCACACCTAGCATCACCAGTTAACATCTCTGGAGATTCAAGCAGTGAAGTGTAACAAAAAAATCTGCAAGAGGCACAGAAGTGGTTGATGAGAAGCAAATTGGCCAAGAATGGTTCTAGAACAAATACACAGGATTTAGTGAAGATGTAAAAGGTGTCCAGGGCTGAGGATAAGCACAATCTACTTTCTTGACCACAAAGGGGAGGCAGAGGTTGGCACAGGTGGTCCAGCAGGGAGCTAAACACCAGAAAGTTGGTGCTGAAAAATCTAAGGTATATTATGGGAAAAGTGACAGAATTTGGAGTAGGATTAGTTGCAGGTAACTAACTCCCAGGCAGTAAGTAGCCAACTGTGCCCTCTGCTCAGTGCACAGAAGAGGATGAAGTCTATTTCAGTTGCATGCCTTGAGTACTTATAAGCAATTCGCAAAGGTATCAGAGGGGCTGAGGTGCAGAATGAACACAGTAGGAGATCGGGCAGGTCAGGATTAAAAAAGGAGTCTCAGAAAGAGCTGACCTGAGCAGTGGTGACTGCAGCTGTGAAATGTGGTAGATCCAGGTCAGCCCCAGTCAGGAACAAAAAAACCTGCCCAGGGATGGACTTCTGAGCTGTGGCCAAGAAAAAAATCAGTGCGTTATGAAAAACATTTGGAAGCAAGTGCAGTGTCAACAGCAGGAGTCTAAATATAAGAACATTAATTCTTCCAAGCAAAAATGCTGGAAAAAAATGAGGAAGGAAGCGTCAAGTAGGTCAGAGTTTGAGGAGATCCGTCAATAGTTGTAAAAAGCAGCCCAGTCATTTTTGGTACTTTTCCCATGTTTTAGGCTAAAAATGGGAAAAGGAAAGTGGCTAGGAAGCTCTGAGAGGCTGTTGGAGACCCGTGCTGAAGAAAGCCCAAGGGGGTGGGACTCAGACAGATAGGGGGTACAAGGAGGAGCTCCAGCTGCCAGAACATTCACAGCCTTAGTGATTGCAGACAAGGTGAAGGGAGGGACAAAAATGACCAGGTAGACAGGGAATCAAAGAGACAACGTATGAAGAAGACTTACTGATAGTAAAATAAATTAGAAGGATAAGGGAGGCCAGGAATTCGTAAGAAAGCATGAGTGAAACAGGTTGCTGACTTTTGGGGTGCAGAATGTGGTGACAATCAACACTTGTCATTTTCCCACCACCACCACTCATCACAGCAAGCTTATTCTTTATCATATAAATGATAGATTAAAAGTTTAGCACAGATAAATTCTTCATATTTGAGGCTGGTATAGGAAAAAAGCTTGAGCTCCTTTACCTGCTCCTCCAGACTTTCCTCTACCTCTGTCACTGCCTGCACCATTAGCAAAGCTACTACTTTCATATCCTTCAAAGTTTCATCTTCACTGAACGTTATCAGAAGTCCCCAGAGCTCTAATTTGTATCCTGTTAGTGTTACATGGGAATTAAACTGACAGATGCCACGCCAATTGCCCAGAAAATTTTAGCAGAGTAGTCTTTGAAATTTAGTATGCTGGAACATGTATTCACAGCAAAAATAGAACAATGTAGGTTTCTTTTAGAAGCTGTGACATGTTCGTGGTTTCATGTATTCTATTCTAATTTAGAAGTAGCATAGATCTCTAAATACATGAAATATTTATATTACCCCTATGAGCAAAAAAGGGAGAAATACATGTTCTAAAGATGTACACCTGAGGAAACTCAGGTTTTTCCCTGTTGAGAAAAATCCTCAACATAAGCAACATACCCATTAATGTCAGAATATATTCTTCAGGAAGACTTTGGAGATGGCCTCTTTCCTTTTAAAAAGAGGCCTTTGGTACACTATCTTTTCTCATATTCAGAAATGGATCTATTTACTTTTCTGCTGCTTCTTATGGAACCAGCATGCAAAGCATGCTTTTGACTCCACAGAAACAGCATTTTGAATGCAAGTCAGATTAATATACCACTGCAATTTGCAGGAATGATTTTTAAGCAGTATCAGAGGCAATGTTCTCACAAATCAAAACTAAGGACAGGCTACAAGTTTACTACATTTATTTTTTGAATGATTTGTGTCAGAGGCCTCTTCCTTACAAGTTAAATTCACATAAGAAACAGCCTCAATCTCTCCTTCAGAGAGATCTTTATACATAATTTTATACATAACTATTCACACCAGGAGTAATATTTGGGTGGACAAAAAGGCTTACAATAAAGTTAGATCTGGCAAGTTTAGGTGGGGTGTGTTTTTTTTTATCTCCAGAAAATCAAAGTTATAGAGGATGGTGTTGCACTATTCAGTGATGTAATATGAGAACACTACAGGAAGAAGTTAAAGCCCCTTTAAAGGAAGAAAGGAGAATCATCGCTGAGGTTTTTCTTAGCTGCTGTAGTGATGGATCCCAGCAGAGGAACACAGACAAATCAGATAAAATTGACATGAATTATCTGAATGCTAGAAAAGCTATAAATGCTGGACTATGATCCCATTTATTTCCACCAGGAAAAGTTACCTAGGCCACATTAATTTACCTGTAAAAGTCATTAAGGCAAGTATGACTAGAACAAATTTATCTTTGAAAAGCCCTGCAATTCAAGAATTATGAGTCATTCCCTCCTCCAAACCTCATCATTAAAAATAAATTACAATGCATTTATTTGTCAAGTGTTAGTTTAGCCTTTGAGAGCAGTTGCATTAGCCTTTCTAGCTTCTCCCACCACCACTACCTGACCTTAGACTGTAGAGATTAGAAGAAAAATGTATGCATGAGTAGCATGTATGTAAATCAGTCATTAAAATAAAACCCCATTACATAGCAGAAAATCTGCAAGAAATGTTGAGTAACATTGCTATGAAATACTAGGAATCTACTAGGAAACTTGAACACGGGAAAAACTGTTTTGGGTGAAAACTTTTGACCTTAGTCCGTATAGCACGCACAAGCCACAGTAAGCTCTCCAGGAATATGGACTAGATAAAAGTGAGACATTTTGGGAAGAATCAAGTCCCCTGGACTCCAGAGGAGCAACACACCTCTATGATGCACTGTCCACATTTTCATCCGAGAAAGAAAACAAGATACAACACCAGCACAGGGCCCCAGCGTATAAAGTCCTTGAATTGGGTGAGAAAGGGTCACCCACCATCCCGTATCATGCAGGCACAATAAGCAGAAAACAGTGATGCAGGCAAAGAGAACCCCAAGGAAGTCTGCAGAGCCCTACAAACTACAGTGCTGGATTTTGTATAGCTGAAGTACCAACAACATTCAGACCAGCTAACACAGAGGATGCTTGTGTTTTAGTGCTAATAATAACTTGTGGCTACTATACAGCTGGATGAGATACACCATTTCCCTCAAAAACACACACTTTAATTGTACCACTATGTACAGAAATATATTCCTTCTCCAGTACTATCACAAGTTCAAAGCCCTACATGGAAATGTTTATATCAGCAAGATCAATAGCGCTGCCTTTTATATATCAGAAGTCTCCAGCTCCACAGCTGCTACTTCAGCATATATAAGAGATTAGCAGGATATAAAGGGATCAGGTTCAGCTTGATGTGTTAAGACACTAAAAAGAAAATCAAACAGGGAGAGGGGACATTGATTCCAAACAACTTGAGTTTGAGGTGAAAAGTGAACAAGTTTCCTGCCATAACATCTTCTGAACATTAATATTTACTGTAAAGCTTTAAATCATCCACATTTTTCTTAACTGTCTTCATGTCAAAATAGAGACCCAGCCTGCAGCAGAGCAGACACTATCACCTACAGTAAACACCTCGCAGAGGGTGGAAAAGTGTCTTGACTTTTTGGATTGTAGTTGTCAGGTTATTCATCAGCTGAGAATGTTATTGCCCAACATTAATTTGGGATTTGCACTTAAAATATGTTAACTTCAAACAGGCAGGATGCTGCTTTGGTAGAGACAGTGTACTCCAGTTGACCTCTCAGCTCTGGCTGTCACAACCCCTTCACAAACTGGTGTTTACTAGCTCTCTATCTGAAGAGAAGCTCTAGGATTTGACAAAAGGAAGGTTACTTCCAGCTAGAAAATGTGGCGTCCATTTGCAGTCAGCTTCCACCTTGCATTGGGGCTGTAACTGGAGTAATTCAGAAGTCAGCTCCCACTGAGAAATCTTTTTCATTCCTAAAACAACATTTTCTCCTCTATATACTTAACCTTACTAAAAGTGCAATTCCCACTGCAGTCTGAGAGGCACAGCCTAGCCTCACAAGACAAAGGGGGCTCATTTAATTAATAAAAAAGTCTTCTTCGAAAAGCCTGGAAGTACCCCAGTGTGGTCCAGGGGACCATTCACCCCAGGGTTACTCAGTAGCAGAATAGACAAGACCAAAATCAGGGTTGGCTCCCACACACACACCCCAACACAGTTTTCCATCACCAACCCAGTGGGTTTAAGCCCTTCCAGCACCTTCTTGTTGACCCCACGTGCCAACACCACATACCCCCTTTCACAGTGTGAAAAGCACTCTTTTGCTCACCATATTTCATAAGCTTCAAACAGGAAAAAATGCAGATAGTGTAACTGTTTTACAGGGCTCTGTACAGGTCCCAGAAGAGACCCTGAGCTGAGTGCACTGAGCAGTGCAAGCACGTCTCCCTGATGCATACCTGGCTCTCATTCAGCAGTGTAGATGTAATTTAATGGGACCTGGTGGGCCATCCCACATTTGCAGGTGGCAAAAGTTCTGAGATTACATGGTATTTTGGTTCAAAACCCTCTGGGAGCCTACAAGTGTGATGGTAAAAGAACAGAAGTAGGATGATATTTAAAGTGAAACAGAGAAACTGCATCTCTGGATAAGAACAGAATATAGGTCAGACAACAGCATCAATACAGATGACACCTATTTCTCATTGCAACTTTTGATTCACAGTTTCATTAAAATCTGAAAGTCATTTTTGTCCTTAACAAGGATTCAGAAATTCTTAAAAATTTAACTCCTTGATGGGGCTCTCAAATACATTTCTCTGTGGACCCACATGATAAATTTGGAGTGGTGACAAAATTTGAGTCAGGAATGAACCATTCTCTATCCATTTTTGTGGTAGATGCCTTTGGACCCCTTCAGGACTGCATATGGCCCCAGTTGAGAAACTCTGCTTAAATGTCTAATTTTGTCTGGTAGGCATCCAACCTGAGAAATCCTGAAGTACTGCAGATGCTGTATTATCTGTAAAAGTGCAACTGACTTCTTATGGATGGGGTCCTGGAATGTGTAATGTACTGCCCTGAAGAGGAAAAATACAGGGAAAAAAGTAAAGTTATATAAGAAGTAGTTTTGATGATCCAGAGAGGCAGCCAGGAAGAACAGACCTCAATTGCCTCCTTTTTAAAATGTGTACTTGTAAATTAAGAAGCATTTCAAGATTAGGCATCTGTCCAATTCTTTTTATCATTTAGTGTATTATGCTAATGAGAATGCTGTTTCTTTAATTATCATTTGCAGAAAAATTGCATTCAATCCCTTGATCTTCCTTCAAACCATCCCAATGCTTGATTCCCCATAGGCTTTTAATCACACAGCTCCAGCGTGAAATTCTGCATTTGAGAGAAAACTTAAAACTGGTTCACTGAGAAAGTTTAAATTGTTTTCTTATCCAAGCTATATCCTCCACCACTTGGCAGCTTAGGAGGAAGGGCTAAAAGTCTCAAATAGTAGTTTACACACTGAAGGCAGCCTAATGCTGAAACCTATTATACTGCATATATAACAGACACTAAATGCCAGAACTTGTTAGAGGTAGAGACAAGTGAGCTATAAAGTAACTTAATATTGTCCTGTGGCACTTTTAATAGGATTTTCTGAGTTCTACTGTAAAGAGGCACTTACAGTACTCACAACTGCTAGTGTTAACTTTGTCATGCAAAGTTACCCATAACCAATGTCCACGGGCATTTGCTACTAGTTAAGTGTCTCTGTCCATTTTAACACCATTTCTGCTTCTCCTGGTGGAGATGTGCATAATCAAAGCCCTGGCTAGAAACGAGCCCAAAAACCACTTGGTGTGCAAACCCACCCCAGGGCTGGAAGTGGCCATCCCACACCTGTGCTTGTCCTGCAGCATCCCCAGACTCGTGTGATGCCAAAATCCATGCATGGGCTTGAGGCCATAGGCCATGTACACCCTGAAATTGTCCCCTTCAAGGGGACTTCACAGAAACCCCATCATCCTCAGGGTGAGGACAGGAGGCTGCACTGGCCCCAAACCTAACCTACCTCACCACTGCAGGGAGGACCAAGGGCCATCATCAATGCACACACTCTCCTTCAGAGATGCGGACATTGTTAGGCTTATCTCTTCTGAAAGACCATCTTCACAGAATCAAGGTTGGAAGAGACCTCCAAGATCACCTAGTCCAACCTCTGACCTAACACTAATAAGTCCTCCACTAAACCATATCACTTAGCTCTACATCTAAACATCTCTTAAAGACCTCTAGGGATGGCGACTCATCTTCTGAACCATCTCTGGTTTAAGCCTCCAAGGCAGGCTCGGGAGCCCCCAGCATTCAGAGAAGAGGTTACTGGCATTTCTTGAGTTGATGAGCCACAGCCACCTCTGAACCAGCCTTCTGATATTTGCTTCACAGCAGCCCTGAAACTATTGATGCTTGCCAAGCTAGATTCTCATGCAAGCAGAGCTGCACCAGTGAGATGAACAGGGGTGCTGTGGACAATTAACAGCTCCCCAGACCCACTACAGAAAGAAGGAAGTTTTATGTTTTAGTGCACACTGCAATAACTAAGCAGAATGTATACACCAGTTATGGTGTATCCATTTAGAGCTTAATTGCAGTATACATTGCATGCTGCGTTTTCATCCTGCTGTGAAACTGAAAGAAACACTGGATTTCTGGATTTTTTAAAAGCTAAAACACAAATTGCACTAACATCTTGAAGCAAAGTATTTACCAACAAATACTCTGACATCTCATTTATCTGTTTTGCCATAAAATTGGCTTATATATGATTAATTACAAAAAATAAGCACAGCATGCTTTCATGCACTTTTCCTTTGAAATCAAGGTCACACTTTGTTTTGAAATTCAGAAAAAACAGTATGAATAACGTGCTTATCATATCAGAAGGTTCTTTACAAGTAATTTTAAGTGGGTTAAACCAAGGGCTTCTGAAGTTGTTGCTATTGTGTCATTGCAGACGGATCATTTCTTAGCCCTTGTCTATACCCTTCATTTTATTTGACATACCTGATGTACTGAAAGCATGCCATGAAGTAGGATCCCTCATAACTACAAGACAATAAAAGTTTATTCTTGCCCCAAAGCATTTACAAGCTGATTCCTGCTCCATAGACTCAATCCTAGTTGGGATGCTGCACCTCAGAAACAATACATGAACAGTGTGGTAACCTGGTAACTTCTGTAATCCGCCTGAACACATTCACTAAGCCCTTCTGCAAATTCTCTGCTCAAGATACTCTGCTAACCAGACACCTTCATGCTAAGCACAGTATAATACTGGGAGATGTGGATCTTTTCCAGGTATTTGCTTTGCATGAGATGGTCACATCCATCATCTGCCTGTGCAGCTCTCTACCAAGGGAACAAGCCTTTACCAAGGCTAGATCAGTAAGAGTCAGTTCTGGGGATAGCAACACCATTACATTGACAAGTTATTTCAAATAGTCATAAGCTAATTTCTGCATGTACGCTGTTTTAAAAACTTTTTTTTTAATTAGTGATTTGAGAAGCAACCACTTAAGATAATGCTTTTTTCACAAAAAAAATCAACACAACCTCAGCTACTTTCCTCTCCCTCTGCCAGCGTACAGAGTGAGCCCCAAAGCTGACCACAGCATGAACTCCATCTCATGAAGTTCACCACATCTGCTTTCTCCCACCTTTGCACAGCAGCAACCACAGGCTTACAAAAGACCATATGGATTGGGAGCTTCTGACTGCAGAAGTTAAACAAGTAACTTCTATGTACTTCTTCAAATATACTTCTTCAATATGAATTCTCAAAACACTTGACTTGTGTATTGCAGCACTAACAGAAAACAATGCCTTCACCAGTACTGTTGATATCTCAATAGCTTTTTTTTAAAAAAAGGGCAAACTATTCATTCCTCTGAATACTTGCTTACAATTGCAATGACAGGGCTCAATTTTAATAGAAATAAGAATTGCCTATTTAAAAGGAAGCTTAATTCTACTAAAGGTTAAGAAGGTAATAAAAACATGGTATGATCATGCTAGAAAGTTACTGTATTTAAGAGAAACAGTATGGACAAGATAAAAGCCATGGATACTACATGTACAAGGAAAACAAAATCTGGACTATTGGCAAGTCACAGGATGAGAGACTGGAGTCTGCTAAGAAGTCCTTCAACTGAGGTAAGAACAGAATGAGGCACTCCTCAGGCATATATACTCAAAGTTACAAAAAATACTGTCACACTGGATTTTATTCTAGCAGAGAATCTGTACTGGAAGAAGCACTTACTAGAAGATTTCTGGAAAGTCTACAAGTACTAGTCCATGGCTTAGCACCAGAAGTAGTAAAGTCAGCTCCAGCTAATGTTATATTGACTCCTACTGGATACAGGTGAACCATTTAACTAGGGATACTTTATTACATGTCAAAAAATATAATCACTGTGCTACAGCCATAAAAGCTTTTTTGGTTAAAGAACTCTAGCTAAGGAAAATGACAGCAGCAGCAAAAAAATCTGTAAAACAAACCCACAGTACATAACAGATGGGGAAAAGACACTGATAGCAATGAATACAAATTAACATTGCAGAAATGCACGCAAATGATGGAAGAAAGCAAAAAAATAGAGAAGCCTGGTAAGGTTTACAACAATAGGAGCACCACCCTGAATGTAACAAGAAGTGCATTCCAAGCTATGGCTTCAATAACTAATCATTCCAGACTAACTATCAAAAAAATTCAGGAAAAAACAAGTGTACTCGACAACTGCTTCTACTCTGTTTTCAGCAAGATGCAGGATGCTACATTCACATCTCAGTGATAATGACATACCTCCCATGCCATCAGTAATTGGAGAGCTTTAAATAGTCCGTCAATTAAAAACCTGAATTCACTACCACAGGGCAGACGTGCCAATAAGTTTCATGATGCAATGACTGCTGTTAACAACAGGACTGGAAAGAGTTGAAATTGAAGCAGTATTGAAAAGGGTTAAGTGGGATAACCTAAGCTGCTGTCGAACAGTTCGACTGACATCAGCAGTAAGCAGCATCAGGGAAAGGTTATCATGGGACACAATCAATAAGGCATTGAAAGACAGAGGCACAATTAACGCCAATCAACACAGCTGTATGGAAAATAGGTCTGGTCATGTAAATCTGATCGTTTGTATGCAGTTACATCATCATTTGATAATGGCAGTGCAGAGTGCTGACATGACACATTACTACTCCTAATTTCACACCATACATCAGTTTAAAGTCATGCAGTACATAAAGCCCTGAATTCAAAGATCCACCATACCTCCACACAGCTCCTACTAAATGAATTTTAGGGGTGGCTAACTAAATGGAGAATCAGCATCCCAGATAACAGATACCTTGTCAGTCCAGCAGGAAAAACAATCGAGGTACAACATTTGAAAGCTGAAGAGAGCTACAGACTGCCTCCAAGAGCAAGGCTCATTATTTATTGTAACAATTTACCTGCGACATGGCAGATTTGTTACTACTGACACCCTTTAAATCAAGGCCTTGATCTCCTTCAGGAAGATATGCTGAATAAAGGAATTAAAGGACAACTGATATATCCTGTATTCCCTTGACCTGTGCAGAGCAGGCAGAAAGAACTTATTCACGTGGTCCCCTCTGGCCTTTAAATTTGTAAATCTAGGAAACAATGACCCAGACATTAATAATTCCCCTGGAATTTAAAGCAATAAGTGAATCATGCATAATCCATCTGATACAGCATAGGATGTCTTGAGTATTTCTATGAGATTTCAACGGTAATCCCATGTTAAATTACTAGGTGACTTTAAATATTGTTGAGTTGCTTTCCTGAGTTTCTGCTTATAGCTGAAAACAGTAAAAAAAACTATTTGAGGCATTTCACTAGCTGTTTGTATAAATACAGATGTATAGCATCAACCATCTGATCACAGCTTCCCATGCAGACCACTTCAAGCTACTCCTTGGCATTATTGAAAATAGTTTCCTATCAGGACAGCATTGCAGTGGTGTCAGGATACCTCCCATCAAGCCATTGCAATGCACTGTAAACTCAGACAGATCTCTTGAGCAGGGTTACGCTTTTGCATACCCTGCATCTTCCCACACAAAGCTCTAAGATCAGTATGAGAAGTGAAAAGCACATCATCTCCAAACACACAACATTTGGTCCTTTTGAAAGAAAATAGAGGAGTTTGAAACTGGCCAGGAAACTTTATTCAAAGTCTTACTTTATTCTCTTTATTAAACTTCATTCTCATTCAAAGTCTTACTTTGAGTACAGTAGACATGTCAGCTCAGAAAGGAAGAAGACATGTTACTAAGAACAAGGACTCAACACCTACTGATAATGAAACATGCTTAAGGGAAGGGGACACCTTAATGGGACATTTTGGAGACACCTACGAAGAAATTACTTGCTCTGCTCTTTTTATCTTATTTAAAGTTAATTACACAATACTGGAACATTTCTAAAACAATTCCTGTTTTACATATTGATATAGTCTTTTGTACTTGTCTTCCAAACACTGGAGTCCTCAAACTAGGAAATTCACAGGCACAGAGAATTAAGAACACTCAACAGGACTCGTATGTATTCCTCTTCAGGTCACTTGTGCTTTTTGGCTCCATAGCCAAATTCCAAGCCAGGGTCCAACCCTGAACTTGGTCCAGTTAGTGGTAGTGAGAGCTGAGCATGGGTCTCAGCAGCAGCTCTTCCTAGGCACGGGAGTTATACAGATTTAACTTCACTGCTGGAGTTACAAGGCTTACAACCCCACTAATGAGGAAGCAAAAATAGTTATCTGCTTGTAAAAATGAAATAATTTGTAGCTGGGAAACGTGTAAGTGGTGTACATTTGTGCATCCTTTACTACAAAGTTCTGCAAATGTCCTCAAAAAAGTCCTCCTATGTCAGACAACAGTGCAGGAGCATCATATGCCACCTGTAAGCCCAGCAGGTGTTTTCCCCCATTGCATTTTAAGCTGTCTGACTGTACCCAGGATGCACATGCCACCCAGAGACAGTAACACCCAACCCAACCACCCATTTCTCAGCCAAATGCACATCTGTGAGTGAGCATGACATTCCAGAGGAGCAGCTTTCAGCTTGGGTAAGGGGTGGGTTATTCCTCCCCAGGCTCCTGCAACCATACAGTTCCTATCCCAGTGCTGTCTCATGCATCTGCTCATTTGAAGAGCCCCTTGGAAGACAAGATCATGCTGTGATTGACTCTGATGCTTGCTTCACCTTTCCAAGCCCTACTAGTCCTTATTGTGCCTGTAGTCTAGGCTGCGGAAGAAGATGGACATGACAGCACTTCCTACATCAACAAGTGGGATCAGGGAATGCCCTTGGCAATGACCTGGGCTTGCGTCTTTTGCTCCTGTGATTTCTTCCCTCAGTTTGATATCACAGTCATCACCCTTGAGCGATTTCTCCCCATGTTGCATGCTAGAGCCATTCCCACAGGCTTTGCTCGACTCCTGGCTGTCTCCCAGTGCTGACAGCTCTCAGACCTTCCCGACTCCAGGCCAGACCAGATCCAAGTCTCCCCAAAGGAGAACGCAATGCTTTTGCCAGGTCACCAGATCTTCTCTAGCCAGGCTGCTGTTTTATCACTTCAGGGACAGGATCAGACCTGCCTGCAGGAGATACGTACCCAGGAAGTCACACACAATTATGTGGACAATTTTTTTTCCTTGTCCTGCTGTTCAAGCTACTGTAGTAGGAATGACATAGCACAAAAATTTGACCAAGCCCTTCAGGGTCACCCACTAGACTGTCTTGCCCTACTGACACACAAGGTTTGTTTTTTTTTTTGAACAGCATAATATCATTGCTGACCTCCCAGAGGCTTCAGCAAGCACCATTATTGCTCACAATGACCAGGCACAACTTCATGTCACCGTAACATGACTTTACTAGGATCCATGTCAGTCATCTCCCAGCCTGCAGAATTATACCTTCCCTACCATCCCAAGCATAAAAGACCGGCTTCAAATATTGTCATATATTTAAAAAAGAACTCTTGCCAGTCCAAAGAATTACACAAAGGAAGTAACAAGATTTAGTTTAGATATGAATCTAAACTAGCATGCCATATTTTCCAATATACATTATACATACCAGACAAAATTCAAAATCATTAGGGAAGACATCTATTTACATTTGATAATTCCCCCAGTACAAGAGCCTCGTGGTTCACTTTGAAGTCACCTTTATCTGTATTGCTTATAAAATTGTTGGAGGGCGTTTTCTTTTTGTTGGACAGAATAACACTAATATAAAAATCAAAGACCACTTGCAAAAAGACTTCTTTGGTGGCAAACATTTGTAAGATCAAATCAGACAAAAAACAGAAGACACTTACCCAGAATGCTGGAAAAACAAATTTTACTTCCATTGGTGATAGTTTACCCTAGAAGACAGTCCCAGGGTGGAAACCTTTAGAAAACAAACAAAAGGCCCGTTAGAATTAGAGTAGGTAACAAGGGCAAACACCATCAAACCTTTTGTAAACATTCTGCTAAAGATCAAACATCCTGCACTTCTGATTGCCGCCCTGTCTCAATTTCCTGACATGAACTCACAGATAAGTTGATCCTAGTTAAAAGTAACTGAAATGAAGCAGTGCACCTACTCTGGAAAAAGGGAAAAGATACAAAGCTTTGAAACAAACACTACATTTTCTGTTCCTCTTCCTCAGTGAGACCTTTAAAGTAAGTCAGTGCTCTTAAGTGAAGTTTAGGTGCACAAGCTGAAGGGGAAGCACAGATTAAGCCTAGTCAGGTTTTGACATATTTACAGAGATCAGCATTTAAAGGACTTTGTGCTATTTGTCCCCTTGTTCACATGCCACATTTTAATGGGATAAGAGCGATGCATTGCTAATTCAGCAAGATTTAACTGAATTTGTTTCTGATGAGATAATCCAGGAAGAGCAGGGATGGAAAGGGGAGAAGCCAGGGTGAGGAAGATCATCCAGAAAACACAGAAGTCAAGAGAAGATTGCAGTCACAAGAAACAGACATCACAGAACGGTGGTTATGGTACCAGAGATGACAGCTCAAGCCAGGGAAGGAAAGAAAGCCAGTCCTGATATGTGATAAGAGGTCATGGGATGTACTTTCACAAGTGGTAAAATCTGCTAAAGTCAAGCTGCCTAGGTGAAACTAGATGAGGATCTTCCAAGTAGGACTGATCAGTCCCATAAATTAAAAAGCTTTTCCAGCTTCTGCCATTAGTGCAGTGATATTTATCTGTATTATGAGAGAAAAGGAGGCAGGAGAGATTAGAGTGAAGAGTTAGAGAAGGCACGAGTGCAAGGGAGACCACGAAGAGGGATGTGACCGTAGGACAAACAGAGCAGTTGGACAACAGAAGAGACCTGTATGACAGGGCAGAGAAAGAAGGAAGGACAGCTGAGGAAAAAGTGAAGTCATAAGACAATTTCTTCCTTGTGGTACGAAGCAAGCAAAGAAAAGTTGGATGAAAACTTAGATACTAGAAGATGAATATACAGATTGGATTTAAGGTAAGAGATTTAGTTAAATAGCAGTCTTTAAATGTTTTATTCACATGCAATTTGTGGTCACCATTCTTGATGCATTTCACATAAATGTGGTAAAATCCCAAATTCAAAGAAGCCTGTAACAAAACTTGCACTAATTACAGTGAAATTTATACTTTGGCAACAAGTTCTAGGTATGTTCTATTCCTCCCCTTCCATTCCCCAACAAGGCAGGTTGCTTCTTTTCAAATAACTGTTAAATTAAGTTGCACGTTCAGCCTCATTAACCACCATCTCTGTCTTCCTGCAGTTTTAATTAGATAGGTCTTTGTGCATGGTTACCTCAATCCTTCCTCCAAACAATTACGTAACATTGCTTTCTATTGTATCATTCTTCAAATGCTCCTAATTACACCGGGGGCTGCCAGCACTATCAGAGCAGAGCTCTCCCATGGAAAAGCCAGGAGGTGCAGCCAGCGCTGGAGGTGGTGAGGCACATGCACCCTTTGGGCAGGTCTAGGGGTTTAAATGCTCTTCCATGCTGTTTTACCCACTTTAACCAAGACAACAGATCAGGAAATAGGCTCAAGTGAAGGCTCAAACCTGCTGCATGGACACCAAGCCCCAAGCATGTGGAGCTGACCTCACTGCAGCTCCCCTCCAGCTCCATGAGCTCACCTGCTGGTCCACCACCTTCACACCCAGCACACAAACACAGGTCAGGAAGGAGATCCTGCCACCCCACTGGAGTCAGGGGTACAGAGACCCCTGAATTTAGGATTTGTGCCTGGCTGCAGCTTTTCCCACAAAGCACCCCCAAGTGAGACCTTTTCCTCATGGGCAACAGGACACGGCACTGCCCCACAATACAAAAACCCTCAGGAAGACCTTCTCCAGCAGCCTTTAATCAAGGGTCTAACCTAACCTTCAGTCCATTTTTTTTTAAGCAAGCGCAGGAGCAAACAAAGGTGCCAAAAATCACACAATTATCTGCTTCCAGCTGGAAATGAGGGTGTAAAGGCTGATTCAGCTCCACCCCAGGAGCTCAGCCCTGCCGAGGCTGTTCCTGGCCGCCCAGGGGTCAGGGCGGATCATCACAGCCGCTGGGATTTATGCGAGAGACATATTGCTCCCAGCTCCTCTCAAATCCCAAAGACACTGCTGTTATGTAACAGGAACAATCAAACCAGGCAGCTTTTCAGAGATTTGATTCTAAAACTGCTGAGCAGCTAAAAATGAGTGTGCCGTGGTGTTTTCTGCTCATACCAGGTTAACCTGAAAGCTGCTGCAGCTCACAGCGACTCAGCTCACACATCGCCCAAGGCATCGAGATCCAGAAGGCGAAATAAAGCAACATTTGCCCACGTTCCCACCAGGTCCTCAGAGGAGCGCAAAGCTCTGTGTCTTCTCACCTGAGCCTCAGGGCTTTCATTTCTTCAGTATCAGTGGCTGGCTGGCTCTGCTGACATTAAAGGATTACTCACACGAATAAAGGCAGAGGGCCTGGACCTGAACTTTGCTGTGTGGACCTAGCAACTAGCTCCTGTTTCTATAATGATCCCTGCCTTGTGCGTACAGCAGTTTGAATTCACCAAGGCTCAGGTAGATTATTTGACTACTGTTCCCTTTTTTAAAGCCTCGCTCTATCACATTGCACCAACAGCTAAGCAACCTTTTCATTGTAACAGCAAGAGAAGAACCTCAGATCCCAGCGGGCTGCTACACCAGAACAAACACGTTCATTCCAAGAGCACGGCTCTGCCGGGTGTACTTGACTGCAATTTACTTGTGAATGTCTTCTGCACACAGCATCCTGCCAGCTTTCCCTGTGCACAGCATGCCACGATTCCTCCTGGCATGAACAAATTACATCAGACTCAGATGTTGAATACAAAGCTTTATTTTTCCCCCATCAATCTAATTCGTATTCATTAACATCAATGCACCCTGTAGCATAGAAGTACACTACTCCGGAGTCATCCAATCCCTCTGAAATTTTCTAGTAGTATAAGCTTCAGAATTATGAGGACTGCAAGCAAATCTCAGGTGGCTTAAAGGGTTGTTCCACATGCCCTGTGCAAAGCTTGGCAGAGACAACACATGCCAGAGGGCTAGAGCATCTCTGTTCAACATCCAGCACTACTGGAGCATCTTTGTTCAAGCTACCCTTGTCTGCCAGGTTGGCTCCTTGGCAGCCTTAGTATTTTGCCATAACTTAGAGCTGCCTGGAGGGATAATAACCACAGAAGCCAACTCATTTAGGATAAGCTATCAAACAGTTAAAATCCAAAAGCAAAACTTAATAGAGAACCTAATTAGCCCAGCATGTGTTTTGGATGCTTGTTTACTTTTAAGCTATGATTTCAAAGGGAAGTCATTCTCCTGTAAGTGCTTGCTGAAGTGATACTCACAGCTGCACAGAGAAAAACCACAAGTTATGCCTTTCTTCCAGCCTTGCATCCAATGCAATAGCTGCCTCAAAGTTTATCTCTGGGTAGAGCAGCCTGAAGGCTCACACAAGGAGCAGCAACCTGTACAGCACACCATCGGCTCAATTAAGGGTCACAGTCACAGACTGGAAGTGGAATCCAAGGAATTTTGTAACTGATGCTTTTGGTAGTTTTAGGGCTTGCATAAAATCACTAATCTGCATGTGATGTCACTACCAGCAAAGCCTGGGAACTGCTGCTACACCAGATGCTTCTAAGGATTAACTTATTTGCAGAGTTTTGATGCAGATGTCTCCGCTGGAACAAAGTGGGCTTCTCCATGCAGTTCCCAAATGCCCTGCAAGAGTCGGCCGGCATGCTGCTCCAAGTTTCTGGAGAGGAAGCTAAAGGCAGTCTTAATCTTACTTTAACACAATTACAGAGGAACTTAGATCTGCTGTCTTCCAGCCAGGGTGCTACAGAGGCCACTTTCTGCACTGCAGAGCACCTTTAAACATCAGCCCACAAGAGTAGCAGTAACTTCCACCTTTATCAAAACGCAATTTCTGCCCTGAAATGTGAAGGTTCACAGGCCCAGGAGATTTGAACCTGTTTGACAAACTGCCAGCTTTATAGCCACTTAATTGCAATAACAGTTCTTCAAATAAATTACTAAGATGACTGCTTAAATTAAGCCTTTCAGACTGCCCTTCCTTGTACTCAAGGAACTCTTTGTACTTTTTAGATGTCTTCAATGTTTTTCAGACATACCTTTCAGCTGCACAATGGTAATCTGATTCTATAGCACAATGGACTAACAGATCTTTAATTGGCATAAATCAGCTCCTCGCTGAAAAATCCAGAACAGCAGATGACACCCTTGTAATGGCAATGGACAGAACAAATATGGCTTCTGGATTGCAAAGCATCAAAAGCATACCCAGCTGTAGTAAGACAGTGCTGGAATAAGTTACAAAAATCCATCTGAATTACTTTCCTGAAGACTGTTCCAAGGGGTTTGAGTTTGTAAGGAGCTTGCTATTGCAAAATCATGCACCTAAGCTCTGCTGCTTGTTACTTTCCACTTTTAGCTACTTATGGCCTCAACAAAACTGGCTGCAGGATGTTCTGCAAAAGTTGCATTTAAGCAAGGCCAATATAATTATAAAATTGTGCTAAAACACAATCTTTTTGTCAGGAAAGCATTTGCTAAATCTGATGTGCTTCAGTAGTCTTAGGAGTTGGACTCAATGACCCGTGTGGATCCCTTCCAACTCAGATATTCTATGATTCTTGTTAGCAAACCTCAGCATCCAGCCAAGGTACATCCTCTTGTACCACTTGTTGCTGACATTTCAGCGTCTTTACTGACATGTCCATTATTATGCCTCAATTTTTTCTCCTCCATTGTGCTCAATCAAATATTAAACCACTGTACGAGTGCTTCACATTATTCACCAATGTATGACTCTCCAGAAAACACATTTTTGGAGCCTGCTATTTGGTCTGCAGTTCTGTCCTACACTGATTTCTGTTGACTCCTTCAGGAACTTAGGAGATAAAAAAGCTGGAAGTTTTACTTATGGTGATAGAAGACTATTTCTCACAGGGTACTGAATTCCCTGCCCAGCCTCTGATGCGCTGCTGTGCTTTACAGATGTGGAAAACTGCAATTTTGCAATATCTGTGCTGCTAACTCTTGTCTGCTATCTCATTAAGTATCTAGCATTGCTTGCTATATCCAAATATATTTTGCATAGAAATACACACTCCAGAAATGTAGCCCAGAAGTGTTAAGCTACTTTCTTTATACAGTCACTATCACTACAGACAACACCTTACAAAACTTTACCATAAGAGACACTCTGCTGTAAAGGCAAGTAGTTTTTCTATCAGACCCAAACCTCTACCTGTCATTTGTTAGATCAGTAGCCAAATACCAGCTTCTGGCCCTAAAGAGATGAACATATAGAATGACCTGGTATCATATCAAAGGTTACTTCAAATTAACGACATGGACACAGCCTTGCAAAGCTTTCCTCAGCCCCCCCAGTCTCATGCAGTGATTTCCAAGCTCACAATACATTGCTGGAAGGCTCACTTACAAAATCCCCCTTTTGTACATTGCGATGCAGCTCTATTCTGCTGGAATTAAGGCACTGATAAATAAAGCAAGAGTGAGAAGTTAATCTCCATCTTCATACACGTAACTCACTGCTACCACACTCCTGCAGCACAGGCTGTGCTGCTCTCCCCAGCAGATTGCAGAGATGGAAGGAGACAAGCAGTCGGGTATATTTAATGGCATTGGAAAACAACAGACTGGGTAAGAGTTTACAGAGTAGGGGATATAGAAAAGCCCACACCCCTGCTTCAAACTGGGGGTGAGAAACAGTAAGACCCACAATACTATGCAGAACGTAGAGAGCATATAATAATTCCTGTAGAAAATCACACAAACCAGAGCAAGGCATTTATGCATCACATTACATCCAGTTCAACTGCTGCCGAGTGCTTCCTTAAGGCAGCCATCCACTGCGAAGTTACAACCTGCGTGCAAACACTTGACATTTAATTATTGTGCTACCGCTACCTGAATACCCGTAAATATTTCTAATGCTTGACTTGCTGGGAAATATTTATTAGGTTTTTGATCTTTGAAGTTTAATGCAATGATGAATGGCCAGGATCGTGCTGCCTCGCTCTTTTCACGCTCAGAGCAAGCGGGCTCAGCTGCTCCCTACCAGGGAGGGGAAAGGGAGCAGCCTAAGCAGAGTTGGAAACTGCCAGCCTAGATGAACAGCTCTTCAAGTAGAGGTGCTTATGTGAGCAGGGAGAGCTGCGCTCACTGCACTGTCCTCCACATTTTTGCTTTTTCCCTTCGCACCGAGGGGAAACACTGGCTTGTAAGTCACAGTACGGGCTTTATTTGCCTTTCAGCAGCGAGGAAAATCGAGGTGCACCTCCTCGGACGGGTCACCGGGCTGGGGCCGTGCCCAGAAGGATGCTCTCACCCTGCCCCGCTCGCACCCACCGGCCGGAGGCCCCCATGCAGCGGCGCCCCGCTTATCAGCATCCTCCAAACTTTCGGAGGAGCAGACTTGACACGACGCAGCGCCCACCCCAGCCAGCAGGGCTTCTTCCTTCGCTGCTCTCCCACCCCACGGGGAGGCTCCTACGCACCCGCTGCCTCCTCGGCACCGCGACGTGGGAACCGCTGCGCATCCCTGGCGGCGTGGGGACCGCTCCGCATCCCCGGCGGATTTTTTCCACCCAACCTCCCCATCCCATCCCCAGCCTCCCCATCCCACAGGGATGCGGGGCAGGGACAGAGGGCAAACCCCACGCACCCCCGTGACGCTGCCCCGCGTGGGGCAGTGATGCTGGGCTCTCACCTGCCTCCGTTTCTGCCTCCTCCTCCTCCTCCTCCTCCTGCCGGCAGGACGGAGTGGGGGCCGCCGCCGGCCTCCTTTATATAGCGGCGGGGGGGGCGCAGCCTCCGAGCCGAGCCGAGCCGAGCCGCAGCGCCCCCCCGCGGCTCGAGCCTCCCCCCGCGCCGCCCCCGCGCCCCGAGCATGGGGGGGGGGGAGGGAGGGGGGCGCGTGAGAAACGCACCCCGCTTCGGGCCCCGGGATGCTCAAAGCAGAAAGGAGGAGCTGGTCCCCAAAAAAGGGAGTCCGCAAGGTGAGGGGAGGGCGTCCGGGTGGAGGGGGGGGGTAGATAAGGTGGAAAGTTAGCGTGGTTGCGTGGGGAGCAGGGTGGTGGTGGGAGCTGCACGTGAAAATTACACGTGCAGGGGGGATACAGGAAAAAATGGGGAGGATATTTATCGGGCATGTAGCAATAGGACAAGGACAACGGCTCTAAAGTAAAAGAGAGGAGGTTTAGATTAGATATTAGGAAGAAATTCTTCCCTCAGAGGGTGGTGAGGCCCTGGCACAGGCTGCCCAGAGAAGCTGTGGCTGCCCCATCCCTGGAGGTGCTCAAGGCCAGGCTGGATGGGGCTTTGGGCAACCTGGTCTGGTGGGAGGTGTCCCTGCCCATGGCAGGGGGGTGGAATTAGACGACCTTTAAGGTCCCTTCCAACCTAACACGTTCTATGATTCCATGATTCTATGAAATTAAGGCTCTGTAACACATAAATGGATCATAGCGGATTATTTAGGGGGGACCTTGGGCCCTCACTTTCCATGCTTTCTAGGGAAAACCAGCCTCTGTGCGCTGTCATTCCCTCGGGTCTGGAATCCAGGCACAGGTCAGCATCTGCCGAGGAAGGCACGATGAGGCCTCACATGTCATCGGGCAGAAATGGAGTTTGTCCATGGCAAGTTTTCCCATGTGTTGTCTGGCTGTTCTCCAGTTCTCCCTTTCTCTGAGTTCCCATCTCTTTCACTTCAAAATGAACAATGAAATATAAAAATAAGCAGAGGCACAAATTTGCTTGTCAGTGAAACTCACAACTCAAACAGTAACCCCCATCACTTTTGCTATGTTCAGTATGGCCCCAGGGTTTTACTCCTATTAGCGGAGTAAGCCTCGCAGTGCAGGCAGGGTCTCTTTGTTGTACGTTTAAAGCCTTATCTGCACGGTGTTACAGCTATCTCGGTGAGTATTGTAGCATTCTTGATGAGCTAGTACTCACTGCATCCATCAGCTGTTAAAATCAGCAGCAGGCACGAGATCAGATGGGAGTTTTATGATCTGTGTCTAATGCTGGGCGACTCAATTAATTTTTACAAAGTCCTCCGGGCAGATGCACGTGGAGCTGCTCAGGAGGAGGATGCCGGCCAGATGCCACATGGTCTCCTCCTGCCCAGGAGCCCCTGTGATGGCTCTTGGAGACACCAGGAGAAGAGCCAGGACTTCAGGACATGCATTCAGAGGCATGAAATGACATGTAACTGGAAGACTGGGGAGACCTGGGCAGGAATATCTGTGGTCTATATCCCAAATCAAACCTAGCCCTTTGGCAGCTGGGATCCAGTAGAGAGAGCATCCCTGAAAAATGTCCCTTGCCCGGTGCCCACCTGATAAGGCTGATGTTACGGTCTCACATGGCAGGAGAGTCATATCACAGGGTGTATCCTTATTTCCCAGGAATGCAATAGCTTCCTTATTTCTGCCTGTGCTCAAACACGCTGTGCTTGCATCTGTCTGCAGTTTAAAGTGCCAAGTACATCCCTGTGGCACCATCAGTCTGTCTCCTATCCTTAAAGGACCTTCATTTAGAGTTTGTTCTTCCCTGCTGAAAAAAATTAGTTGTATCCACCACCCTCACCCCCACTGCCACCACCGTGTGGACTAAATGATACGCTTGAGTTAAAAAGACAATGGAGATGAAACATGTCAGCTGGTGAAGTGGCTGAGAGCATCCCTCTGGCCGGCACGAAGGAGGACCCTGACAAAACAGGCTCTGGCAGCTTTAGCTGTGGTGGTTTAGGGATGGAGAAATCTCGCCGTTGATGTTTCCCTCTCGTTTACTCCAGCCCAGCTACCCAGCCACCTTGTACTCCCCCAGCACTTCAGCCACTGACTTTCAGAAAGCAGCAACGCTGCTTGTCATGTCCAAAGGCATCGCCAGGAGACCCCTGATGTCAGAGACTTACATGGGAAGCAGCCTTTCACTGCCCTCATTTTACACTAGAGCTTGAAAGGACCCTCTGGCTGTATTAAAACACTGCCATAACTGTGGAAGCCCAAATTCACGCAAGATATTAATCAGACTGCCAAGACCTATTATATGAAAAAAAAAACAAATCTGTGCTGGCATTGAGTTTCTCTCCTCAAAAGAACATTTTAGCAAACAATTACGACGTCGAGCGCTTGACTTCTGATCACAGAGCTACTGCAGTCTAAAAGATAATTCATGCTATTATCACACCTAATTAAAAGCTACTTAGCTGCAGAATGTGGGCTCTGCTTTATTTTTAGATTCCATGCAGAGGTGAAATTATCTGCTGGAGATAATTCACCTAAACTTGTTTTTCTTAAGCATTTGAGAGACAGATTTGTAGCCCATACAAATAAACAGTGAAATATTTCACAACTCCAACAAAAAAATATGCTGATTGCACTGTAAAGTGTAAAAGAAAGTGATGAGAAGCAGCAGGTGACTTTAACAAACTGGGCAGAGCACTGTCCAGTGCCGTTTCAAGCCAAAACCACTGTCAGTGCATTTTAGAGCAAGCTGCTGCAGCTGCAGAGAGGTGGCAGAATAGCCTCACACATAGACCTGGAAATGCAATGCAGCGAGGAACCCATGGCCCAGAGCAGCCTGTGAGCAAGCGGGGTGTGAGCGCAGCTGAATGTGACCCTGATGGGGCTGGGCGGCCATACATCATGGCCATGATGAGCCCCCCAAGCCTTCCTTCCCTTGTCATATGGGCACGGATGGAAGGCACAGTGGAGGTACCCAGGCTTCATCCCTCGTGTTCAAACAAGCACCCCAATGCATGCCATATATACCCTGCTTCATGCAATAAACCACTGTGCCCGTGGGCTGAAGCACAGCTATTAGTTTAGACAGTATAAATTAAAAAAAAAAAAAAAAGGAATCATCTTCACATTAATAACATTGTCTTAGGGCCACAGGGGCATCAGATGGGAGAGCAGGATCAAGGAATGTGTAGCATGGATATAGCCAGTCTGTGTCATTTGGCCTTGGGATCAGAGAGCGGCTTCTGGCTGTGTTTACTTAGTAGTAAATACAGAGCTGGTGGTGCCAGAAAGCTGCACAAGGCTTATTTCTCTGCAGAAATAAGTGAGAGGAATGAGAGAGTTCAGCTTTGCAGAGTTCTGGGGAACAACACGAGTCAAAAAAAAATAGATAGATAGATAGATAGATAGATACATGGATGGATAGATAGATGGGTGGGTGGATGGATGGATGGATGGATGGATGGATGGATAGATGCATAGATACATAGCCTCCCCACATGCTTAGGTCAAGCTGCAGCATCATATTAAGGCTATTAGCCCTGGAAGACTTTTCAAAGGTTGCACCAGGGAAGATGCATCTCAGATGTGCACGAGGGAGAGTGCACAGAGCAGCTCCTGGGATGCCTCCCCAGGACCACGAGCACTGCCAAAGCATGTGTAAGGAAAATGGTGAGTGAGCAGGTGGGTGCCAAGCAGAGAATGCTACAAACAGGGCAAGAACCCAGTGTGGCTCCTGGGGCCAGCTATTTTTGTTTAAATGTCACCTTAAACTTCACCAGCTAAAACTTGAGTGCTGACTTTCTTGTGCTGGAATGAAGCCATCTGATATTGACTTAAGCATCTTCTGGTCTTGAATAGCTGTAAAAACATAAGCTCTCTTATATTGCATCAGCATGAGAGGTGAGCATGACACTTAAACTGTTATCAGTGCAATTAAAGTGGGACAAATACTGTGCCGAAATAAACACCAAGGAGCTGGCTTGGACTGTGGCTGTTGCTCTTTTCAACAGGAGAGAACCTGGCTCGTCGCAAACCCCTACATAACCTGTGCTGGAAAGATGTAGTGGAGCTCTATATAATTTACAGCTAAATCAGTTGATTCCCTCATCTGTGAATGTTGGCTGGCTAATTTAATGAGAAATAAAATGTTACAGCCAGAGTAAATCTATCATGTAAAGCAAACAGTCTGGCCAGAAAAATACCAGCTTCATCCATCAAGCCAATTGATCCTTGATTCAAAATGAGGAGGAATATCTTCTACACTGAAATTACTAGTGACTGAATACCCTGCTAAAACATATTGCATTAGGCACAGAAACAGCAATAACCTGATCATTTTTGAGTGGAGTACAACCGAGTGGTGAGGATGAGTGCAAATACTCTTTTTTAAATGGCTCTGATTATTTTAAGCTGTAAATTCAAAGTCTTCTGGGATCACAACAGTTGCCTCTCTGAGCTCTGTTACTGCTTGATAACAGCAGCAAAAACACTGCAGACGGATGATAAAGCAGTTTGATGTGAGTTCTTGTGAATGACACCATGGAAGAAATCTGTCCCATGAGAGCCAAGGAATCCCAGTCATGAAGAAGAGCAATTGCAGTCAGATAAAAATGGCAGCTTGCTCAGCGCATCGACCTCATGTCTGAACAAATAAAATTGAATACATTTGCTTGGACTAAGGGGACTTTTCATGTGAGTGATTTCTAATCATTATGAGTAAGACTGCTCAAATTAAGTAACAAATACACAGTTCTTTCAATTTTCGTTCTGATTTTTATTAAGGAACCATTATAGTGGAGGAAAATATTGTAATAGTCTGAGCAATATGACTCTATACATTTTATGAACTTTCATTGATTCATGACCCTGCTCCCTGTGGGGTCCCTCCCACGGGATGCCGTCCTTCCCGAACTGAGCCTGTGGGGGCTGCCCACAGACAGCAGCTCTTCGAGAACTGCTCCCACATGGCTCTGTACCACGGGGTCCATCCATCCCCCAGGAGCAAATTGCTCCAGCACGGGTCCCCCACGGGCGGCAGCTCCCCCCAGACCCCCTGCTCCTGCGTGGGCTCCTCTCCACGGGCTGCAGCTCCGGCCCGGGGCCTGCTCCTGCGGGGGCTCTCCATGGGCCGCAGCCTCCTCCAGGCCACATCCCCCTGCTCCACCGGGGGCTCCTCCACGGGCTGCAGCGTGGAGATCTGCTCCATGTGGGACCCGTGGGCTGCAGGGGGACAGCCTGCTCCACCAGGGGCCTCTCCACGGGCTGCAGGGGAACTTGTGCTGCGTGCCTGGAGCACCTCCTGCCCTCCTGCTGCACTCACCTTGGGGGCTGCAAGGCTGCTTCTCTCCCAGCTCTCACCCCTCTCTCCCAGCTGCTGTAGCTGGCAGAGCTGTTTGATTATCTCGTCTGCACCATGCAGCTCTGGGGCTAGAAGGCAACTGGTCCCACAGAAAACCTGCTGTAGCAGCCAGCCAGGCCAGCTCTCTTTCCCCCCTGAGCACCCAGCTCGAGAGCTGCATGAGGAAATGGGCTGGAGGGAGGCCGGGGATGGATGAGCAGGGAGAGCTCCTTCTCCACCTGGCAATGGTTGTGAAACCGTAGCTCAAGCATTTAATCCACAGTCCATGCTGCAGAAACAAAGGGCAGGAAGAAAGGACACATGTAGCAGAGTTGTCCTGTATGACCGGCAGAAAGCAGATACCACCCTGTTCAGAAACCATGGGTAGGAGAAAGGACCTGGACCTAAACTTAACAATTTGTTAAAGTCAAGCTGGGGACATGCACGCACCCAGCTGTCCTCCAGCAGCATCCCTTTGTCCATCACATCCCTGTACATCACTCTGGAGATCCACGGTCCATCATTTAAGCTCCTGCTCCACTCACCATCCTCACTACCATGTTCTCCATCCTTCAGGATCCATCCTCTCCATCCTGAGGATGAGGGAGAGGAGGAGGAAAATGTGGCTATTACAAAGAAGCAGTTCAACACTCTCAAAAATTTTACGTCAAGCACTCAGCCTCGCAGGAGAAATGACTGAGTTCAGTGGACAGTGAAGCAGTTTTTCCCATCAGAATTAATGACATAGAGGAGGATGCGTCAGGGACTTCAGAAATACAGCTTAAATACATAGGGATGGTGTTTGATGATGTAGAGGATGAAGAGGCAAAAGCAGGATCCTCCAGATCATCCCCTGGAGGGGACACAGGCTTTCTGGAGCAGTTCAGTGTTAAAAAAGGCCTTGGATGCTTTATCTCTGAGAATGAACACCCAGCACAAATCTTTTCCTGTGAGTGTTTTCAGTGCCTCTTTCTGAACAGTCACATTCAGCATCATCTTCCTTGGCTGAATCAAGATCAGTGAGGTCAGTTGAGTGTGAAGGACAGAAAGGTGAATCATGGTTGGGAGCTCAGTCTCTCAGACGGAGCAGCCAAGATCATTTCAAGTAGTATTCTGCTCATTAATTCTGATGGGAAAAATTGCTTTGCTATCCATTGCAGGGTTAAACCTCACGCTTTTCAGGAATTCATTCTCAGTGAGAAGTGAGGTATGACTTCATGCTAGCCAGAGTAAGGCTGAAGACAGTTCACAGCTCCTCCAGACTCATGATCTGAGTTTCTGAGGTACTGAATGTTGCTGCAGGATGAACAGGACAACCCAAGCCCATCCACAAATGGAGCTTTGTATTTGATGGTGTTTGCACTGTGGGGGAGCGAGGCTGATTTTGGGGACTCGGGGAGGTTGGCTCTGAGGGTGCACTGCAGTGAGGGAGAGGTGTTGGTGCAGAGGGGTTGTGGGCCTTGTCAGACCCATGGACATTCCCATCGTCCAGGTCACTAGCAATGCAATGCTCAGAGCAGGTTCTTGCAGAATGGCATTCAAGGACAAACCCTTCCATTTCCTACTGGTCTGATTTTCACCAGGGCTTTGCACGTGAGCAGCAGGAAGCTGCAGCCAATTCCTTCTGGCTGTCACTGTTTGGACCTGTGATAAATGAGATGTGTTGTAGTCACAGAGAAGAGTAGCTTCTTAACAGAGCACTAGTTTCTGTTAGGGTTGTCTCTTCTGAAGCCTCACAGCTCAGCATGCTCTGTAAGGAGTGATCAGGGAACACGGAACATGCCCAAGGACTGGCAGGCCTCAGCCAGCACAGCAGGGGAAATGTTAGGTCTGCAGCTCTGTCAATGCCTGTCTCCTGCTTAGGGAGCTGGAAACCCTCAAAATGAAGAATGCGCTGAAAAGATGACCATCTCAGCTTTGTCATGGTGTCAGCTAGATTTCCTTTGAGTGTGTTTAGATTATAACACTGAAGAAAGCAGCAGCTGGTTTACGGTAGAGTTTCCATCACCTGTGGTATGGATAATTTGTAGGGAAAAGCTCAGTGTGAAATAGATATCTGAGGGGGGAAAACACAGGCACAGACGAAGAACAGGTAGAAAACAACAGTCATATAGTCACAGCCAGGAAAGGGAAGGGAACCAACCCTGTAAGATCCTGAAGGAGTGGATGCAGGATAACGAGGTTGGTGGAGCTGTGACTGACAGGGGGGCTTACAGCATCCCTGCCTGGCAGGGACACTGCTCCAGGGAGCAATACTGCAAATGAAGTGGAAGAAGGAAAAATCATGTCAGTGACCCTGACAAGCTTCAAGGCAGCAGAGTGCTTCAGAAACTGCTTAACCAGGCTGGCGAGCAGCAGTGATGTGCTGGCTGCAGCCCTTGCCATGGGGATGGCTCCGCACAGTAGCCACGGAGAGAGGGAGCTGGGGAAAAAAAGAGCCCATCTGTGATAGTTCATGCTGCAGGGAACTAAAGATCTTGTGCTATGAGCTGTACAGCAAGGACTTTTATTTACACAGTGGTTATATTAAAACCTGTGCCTGTTCTTTTGTGCTGTCCTCTTATCTTCTTATCTGTCAAGCATCTCTGGGTTTGTGGTACCATCCAGTGACACTCCAGTGTTTTACTGGCAGATTTTAGAATCTCACACTGCCTCAAATACCAAAGATCAGCAACTGGGACCAGAGCTGAACCTCCCTTAGGATTCGAGGAATGTTTGAGGTGCTTCCCTCACTTGCTGTCCACTGTTGCAAGGCTTCACCAGGCTGCAGAGACAACACAAGATTCAAGATTTCCCTGCGGATGCTGAGGCTACCTCCTTGCCACCAGGGACTTCACTTTGAAGAGGGGGTGGCTGGGACTAGCTGAATCCCTACCTACCTGCTGATGCATGGCTGATGGTTTCAGGGAATCATGGAGTCACAGTATGGGTTGGGTTGGAAGGGACCTAAAAGCTCATCTAATTCCACCCCATCTGACACAGGCAGGGACACCTCCCACCAGACCAGGTTGCCCAAAGCCCCATCCAGCCTGGCCTTCAACACCTCCAGGGATGGGGCAGCCACAGCTTCTCTGGGCAGCCTGTGTCAGGGCCTCACCACCCTCTGAGGGAAGAATTTCTCTCTTATATCTAATCTAAACCTCCCCTCTTTTAGTTTAAAATCATTACCCCTTGTCCTATCACTACATACACTTGTAAAAAGTCCCTGTCCATCTTTCTTATAAGCCATCTTCAAGTATTGAAAGGCTGCAATAAGGTCTCCCCAGAGCCTTCTCTTCTCCAGGCTGAACAGCCCCAACTCTCTCAGCCTCTTTGGAATTTGTCTGGGATTTTCCCAGTCCTGGGGGATCATCAGCCTCCACAGCAGAGAAGAGGGACAGTCCCAGGGGAAGGGGAAAAAGTTGCTCAAGGGGCAAGCCCATCTTACAGAGCATCTCCCCAGGGGGCTCACCTGGCACCTCCTTCCCGATGGACATTCCCTTAGGATATAACCTTTTGTACTTGACCTTGCTTTGTAACGAGGCTGAGTGAATACTGAAGCAATGAAGCAATGGAAAAAAAAGAAATCCACATTTAAAAAACTATAATGCACTTGCTCTTCTCTAAAGAATATATTTCTATAAGTCTGATAGGGTCAGAGGTCCGAAATGGATTTTTCTCCCCCTCTTCGTCTCTTTACCTCCTTGGTTAATTAGAACACCCAGGTTTCGCAAAGCTTTGCCGCACCAACCTCAGAGGTGGACCCGTTTTCATTCTTGGCACTTGATCTCTTATTCTGGGTACTGCATTTAACCAAATCCACCTCTAAGCCCCTCAGAACAGAGGACTGCTATCTCTCTGCCCCCCTGTCCCAGCAGCTTGGGGGGGACACATTTGGGCCAGGGGGACAACAGGGGCTCTGGGGGACCACCACTCTCCCACCGACCGCATTTCCAGCCCAGGCTGCTGCCCACCCACCCCTGATGATGCCCAGGTGCCCACAAAGGGTCAGGATCCTAGTGGATCTCAAGGATCCTGGTGGATCTGAAGGCAGCTCAGCTGGGGCAGGAAGGAGCTGGAGGAGATCCGCACCCGGAGAGTGCACTGAGCACAGGAGCAGGGAGTGTGTGTGGTGGTGGGGAAGTTGTGGAAAAGTCAAGAAAGTGTGAGAAACATCTCCTGTAAGGAGAACATTCGTATTTAAAAATATACATATAAATCAGGAGCAGGAGGAGAGAGGACCTGGCATCAGTTCTTACCCTGTGAGTGGTCTTGGAGCTAGAAATTATACAAACTTGAGCAAGCTCTTCTTGATCTTCTTAAAAATGAGCAGTATGTATAGCTCCCAACTGCAGTGACATCTGCTTTGTCCTTAATGAGTGATAACTGAAAATGTCTCTTCCCCCCAAAATGTGCATTGTATTGACATAACCAGAAGTCATTCCAAAATGTTCAGGCAGTTAGTGATAATCACATTTCAAATAAGAAGTAAAACTAACACAGGAGTTAATCTTCATCTAGAGAGTGAGAATCGTTGTGTCATATTTAAATAAACTTCTTTAACTAAAGTGACACTGACGTTAGTTCGTCTTTCCAAAAGCACATCTCTTCCTCTGCTACCACAGCCAAAACAGTTCTCTAAAGCCCCTCTCTCTGTATTAAATGTATTAAAAGCCTGTAGCACCAAACAGTTTGATTTCTTTGCTAGCTGCAGCTATGGTAAGACTCATTATAGGGGGCCTCACCCCCATGTTTCGGATGCTCACAGGGAAAGAACCCACCCTTGAAAAAGCTACAGCAATGCTGAGCCTGGTGGCAGTAGGGTCTTGCCCTGCATCAGTCAGCTATTGCCTGTCCGAGTATGATTCAGCATTGCCTGCAGCAGTAGAGAGCTATGTTTAGCTTTGTTTCTCCATTTTTGAAGTCAGGTACGAAATTATATACCGAAAGGTGAAATCTTCTATGAAGAGATAATGTTGTTATTAAGCTGGAATTTCATAGCCATTCTGCTATCAAATGGCTGAGCAGCTGCACTTGCCTTTACTTTTTAGATGGCACTTATTAGCAAAAAACTATTTCATAGCCTAACTAGAGCACAAAACCAACCGCCTAAATCCGTAAAAGTTGGGCTTTTCTGTACAGCTTTATTCAATTGAAAGAGTGAATAATACCCTCCAAGCTAATAGTTGTTTCTGCAGGGATTTTCTTTCTCTCAGTGTGGCTGAGATGCTAGATCTCGGCTAAATTGGTCATATATGCTCAGCTCAGCCTGTCCTGAGTCTGGATGATTTAAAAAGGATTATGATCCAGGCTGAAATTGCAAGCCAGATCTAGGGCATCTGTGCTTGCTGTATTGTTACTGGAAGTTGCATTGTCTGCCAACGCCATTCAATCTCTGTGCTTCCTGCATTCAGTTCTTATAAATACAGTAAATACTGCCTTGAGCTTAAACTGTGCTTTTTCAATTGCAGGTCTCAAAGCTGGCAACAAATAGGAGATAAGCATTGCTAACAAGATTTTGCTGAAATCTAGCTAGGGCTATTCAAAGCAATTTTCATGTGAGATCCCGTGTTTAAGAGAGGAACCTGTCATGCCAAGGAGCAAGCTTGTGTTTCTGCTTCTGACACAAATCTCCTGATAGCATTTTAATAAATGCCACTTCTTGGTAACCTCCTGAGAGAGGGTGTGGGTTTGGGACAGCTACTTTTGGGGAGTGATGGAGAGAGCATATTTTAACCAAGTATTGGCATTTTGTTTCAGTTCTGAAAATGAGTTTGGAGTGGTTCATGCACTGAGCACATAATCGCCTCTGGCTTCACATTTCCTTCTGGTTTTCTCTCTTTGCACAGACTTGCATCTATTCTCAAATAATTGTAATTTAATTCTCCTGTCCTTGAAAACTGGCTCTTGTATGAAATAATGTCAAATTCTAGCCTCCCTTCACACGGCGTGTCATATTGTGCTTTTCTTACACCGCCTGATGAGAGGCACCAGACGACAAGGAGCCTGTTTTAGAGCCTTTCCGATGGCATTTAACTTGCTGATTAAAACCCAAACTTCAATAAAATGTCAACTAAACTGCAAACGTCATTGCGGGGGGGATGCTCTTCCATTTGTCGAGTTATTGGGGAATCCCCAAGAATAAACCTGACTTCGGGGGGGATTGCAGCTGCTTCCACAGCAGTGGTCCCTGGTGAAAGCTGCAGTCCGCAGGCACCCCAGGAACCCCGCAGGGACCCTGCTGTTCCTCCAGGCTGTCCCCGGTCAGCAGGGGGCAACACAATCCCAAAAAACACGGGAAAACTTCGCAGGGAATGCGCAGCCCCAGCCCACACCTCCCTCTGCTAACCTGAGTAAGGATGAGGCTTCAATCTACCGCAGCAAATGAAACGTTTTGTATCAGTAAAAACTCTTTCTTCCAGCTGATAAACAGATGAAAGAACACGACATAAGCAAACTGCATACAGTTATCAACATCCCAGTAAAATATTACAGACTTTCTGTCTGTAATAACCAACCAGCAGCAGGCTACAGCAAAAACTGTGAGCCGGCTGCATGCACTTTAAAGATGAGTTCAGTGCATGAAAATGGGGCAGACGCTAAGCTGGAGAAGCAAACGAATGAAAGTTCTGGTGTGAGGTTGAACAGAAATTGTAAGAAAGCAATTTTCATGACTGATGGCAATGGTACAGCTCTGGGATGCTCCTCTCCTGGAGCACGGACCTCACGTCGGGCTGGGGTTCAGGTGAGGGCAGGCATGTCCGCGGTGAGGATGCTCAATGGAAAAAGGAGGAAATGGCAGATAGGAAACGTGGCAAGAGAGAGGCATCCATGGGAGATTTCTGGGCCTTTATATATATATATATATATATATATATATATATTTTTTTTTTTTTTTTAATAGCCGCTGTCTGTATGCCAAGTCTTAAAGAACATAAAAACCATATCAGCTTGGATCAAGTGCCCATTTATGTTTTTCTGACAATGACCAGAAGTAGACACCTAGATAAATGCTTAAGGCAAGGAAACTCCTGTAGAGATACTGCCCAGAATATCCTGCAGCCATGTATGTTCTCTGTCAATCTCCAGCCTAGATATTCAAGTGAAAACAACTGTAACTATCCCATGAACTTTTTCTAAATTTGGGAACCGTTTCTATCCCCTTTAAGTTCTTAGTACTAGATTTGGCATCAGGGACTGCCTGAATGATGGGTGGTATTCACCAGCCCTTCATTGATTCCCCTGGTGACTCTTTAAACTCTCGGAGACCTTTATCATTCCTTCTTTATTCCCCATCCTGGAAAGGAAAAATCTCGCAAGTGACCGCCTTCTTTCCCATTCTGCGACACAGCATCCTGCATCTTACTGCAATGGCATCTGTTCGCATCCCATTCCCGTGGTCGGAGAGGCAGTTCCAAGTTTCCAAGCCATGCACAGCTTTTCTGCTCTCCTCAGAACTGTGCCATGCCAGCATTTCAGACATAATGCAGTTGCTATGGAATTCAGTTTCTCTATTGCTGTTAAAGGCTCTTGCTCGTTTAGCAGCATGCTTCTCGATGGCCAGGGCTTGGAAGTGTCTCCAGCATGTGGCACGCCAGAGGCAACTGCTGGTGCCTCTTCAGGTCCTGATGACCCAATTCTCATTTTCCATATGGGTTCCGACAAAACAGCCACCCATTTTTTTTTATTCTTCTCTTTGTGGAGCGTGATGAGCTACTAAAGATTTTTGAACAGACATTTCCATTTTTGGAACGGGAAAAGGCATAAATGCAATCTGTAGCTTTGCTTGCTACCAGGCTGCTCACTGCTGCCAAAAGCATTTCTGCAAACACCACAGCACCCTTTGCTGCTTACTGAACCCTATCCTGAATTGATGCTGGAGAGTTTAAAAAATGATTTGTGACTCTTACGTTGTTGGCTGCCAGGGAAAATATAGCATCCCACTGGGTCAAAGGAACCAGCAGCCTCACCAAAGGATGACCAGACACAGCGGACTGCCTCTTGCCTGTCACTGCAGAGCCTCCTGTGAAATCAGAAGAAAACTGGAGGCTGTCAGGGGACATTTACTCAAATTAGCAGGGTCAAAATATCAGGCTCCAACCCAAAATGTGTAAAAGTGATGCACTCTAGCACTCGGCTAGCACTCACCTCAGCTGGTAAGAATCTGCTTGACTAGAGAACACTGATTTTGTCATAGAAGAGATAGGAAATAGTGAAAGTAATGTGTGTGCTTTTTTATTAAATAAAAACAACAAGAATAATCCTTAGCTTACAAAACAAGTTGGACCTGTTTGAGTGAATAACAAGTTGGCAAACCAGGGTAAAGTTTTGTGATGCCTGCCAGCCGCCCACAGGCTGGGTGGTGGTGGTCAGAGGAGCAGAAGTCCTTCCCCCACTGGGGCTGAACCTGGAAAACATGATTTGGAAGAGCACCTCTGGATTTGCTTACAAAAAAGCAAATTACAGCCTAGGTAGGTCAAAAGAAAGATTTGGAATATTGGAATGGGATATCGTCCAATCTGCTCCATCAAATCAATATAGGAGGATGGAAATCCCTATTTAAAAAAAAGGACTTTGGTCAGTGCTGGGCTCAAAAGTGTGTTCAGTGTTTTCTCATCTCTGGGAAGATCTGTGGGGGTGTACGGGGCTGTCCTGGGAGTTGGGAGCATGTGGTTACACATCGCTGTGGTTAGTTAGGCAGCCTGCCATGGGGCCAGGAAAGCCCCAAATTCCCAAAAGTAGCTAATTCCCACAGGGCGACACTGCACTGCTGCAGAACGTGAAAATCCCTTCCAGCAATCTGCTGGTGTGGGAGGGTCCTCATCAGCCCCCCAGCATGATCAATGAGGAGGCACAGATACATTTAAGAATGCAGATTTGCATTCTGATGCATGGAAGTACACAAAACTCCGGCTATTTAAGGTGAAAAACAAATACCCTGTGTGGCCTAGCATTTCGTTTGTATGCAAAAACTGTGTCAGCACCATAGAGGCTGGTGTGTGCTTGTGATCTCCCAGCAGACGTCATGGTCCTTTGATTAGAAAAAAATAAGAAACCCCCTCCTGTACTGTCCCTGGGAGATGCTTAATTTGGATGTCTTCCCTCCCTGAAATCCCCTTTTCACTAGGGGAGGTGGTATTTAAGTGCTCTGACGTTTGCCAGCTTGTGCCCAGCGCAAGGACCTAGAAATACCTCTGTGAATATTTAGAATAAACAACACGGGAAAAAAGCAACAACAACAGATCACATTAGGAAGGTTCCAGCATTCACCTAGAGTGTCCCGTTCCCTTTTTACTGAGTGTGCTAGTGGGCTTGTGCCCACCAAAGGGCAGCCGTGGCTTCGGAGGAGCCGCATGTCCTGAGCTGCGCATCCTCTGCCGGCGCAGCGCAGGGAGGCAGTGTTGCATTGCCCGAGCTGAAATCCTCTCTGTTTCCCCCCATAACTCAAGGGAAAGCATCACTCTTAGAACTGATTCAGAGCAAGAGACTTTATTCAACCATCTTTGTTTTACCAGTGGGAGCTTTGTGATTTCCTGCCCTACTTGGAACAACGTGCCTGGTAATACTTTAAAGTCATTTGGAAAAGGAGAATGTGTGTATCGAGCCCTGCAACTCCTGCAGAATAAAGAGAATTTGGGAACAGCTTATTTATTTATTTATTTATTGCATGTAGATTATGTTATCCAGTTGACGGGGAACTGTTACTGACAGCTTCAGGGATGGAAATGTGTTTGCTGTGGATTAGACAGACTTTATTGCTCCTGCTCCTAATCACATCAGTGCTAAGGAATGGAAAGTTTGTTTTGCAGTTGGAAAACCAATTAATCTAAGTCTAGAATTAATCTGCCCTCTAGAAACAGGACTCCACTGTATATCTGTTGCCAGTGCTCCCTTGATGAGCCGTGGTGAGCAACAGGTGCTGTCAGAAAGTGCTCCATTCACCGCCGTAGCAGACTCTGCCCTAAGATGCACGCGCTGCTGCTGTTTGAGTGGCACTCCAAATCTTGAAT
Organism: Cygnus olor; assembly: GCF_009769625.2. NCBI lineage: Eukaryota > Metazoa > Chordata > Aves > Anseriformes > Anatidae > Cygnus > Cygnus olor. Next base: position 187,213,628 of record NC_049169.1, read on the forward strand.
TATTCATCACAGGAGTCTGCAAATGAAGAACCCAAACTCTGGGGACTCTCCATAAGTACTTCCTGAAGTTTGGCTAATCACACGAATTTTTCATTTGTAGTTGATAATACCTTTGTAGTTGATAATACCAAATGATGCTTTAAGGATATCAGAGGTCATGCAGCTCCCTGTGACACATTTGCTACTTTTTTAATTTTCCTGGAATTATTCAGCCTTTGTTTCTCTTGCAGTACATGCCTTGTGTATCAGGACTGACACATCAGATAGAAGAACCGCAGAACGGGGCATGCTTGCACTTCATGTTCTTCAAGGTCTCAGGGCAGAAAATGGAGACACTGAGATGAGAACCCAGCCTTTGGCTCACAAACTATGAATAATTCAGAAGTTATTGTTTTGTTTCTTGTAGTTTGGTTAATTTGTACTCAGCTGATTAAAAATCACCTTTCGCAAAAATAAATCCTGTCAATGACTTAATGCCAGACCACAAAACAGGATGTGTAATAATCCATCTAATCCTTTATTCAGCCAGAGGGGAAAAAAAAAATCACAGCAAACCAAAAATACACCTTGATGCTCTTTGCTGAGGCTTGTTTACCTGCAGGCCCTGGAATTTCAACCTTCTTGTTTAAACAAGCTTCACTCCTTGGGATAAGGCAAAAGCTGTTCTTGTGACCAGTCCCACCAGAGAGTGGCGGGACATGGGACATGTTGAGTGGGTCTCCACGCACCTCCTCCCAGACTCTGGCCACCCAGACCCACTCCTGAGAACTGTTAGGCTACGTGGGCTGGTACTGCTGAATTGCCTTTCCAAATCGATGCTCTGGAGCCCCAAGTCAGGTGCGGGAGGCAGCAAACATGGACCATTAACCTGTCTGCTCACTGGGTGCCTGCTGATACCCACGTCCAGCTCTGCCGTAGCTGCTAGAAATCAAGGCATTGTTGACTCGAGGGTGGACAGAGAAATGAAATGGTGGAGGCACCTATGACTGTGCAACCTGCATCTGGATATAATTTCTAAAAGGATCAACTTTGTGCTTGGATCTGTAGCCACTACTTCTCTTCCTTTTCAAAGTGTTTTACACAGGAAAAGAAATAAAATCCCTGACTCCTAAATTCATAGCTTTCTCCTGTCACACGGCCACAGCTCCTTTGTAACCTGGAAACCCATCTGAATTTCCTAACTGATACTTTTGTCACGTATTAGCATAATGGTTCACATAAATAGACTGCTTGAATATGAATGCAGCCATGGCTGTCACTCTTCACCTGCAGCAGGCATGACGAATGTGGTGGGTCTGTTAGTGATCGTTCATCTTCGTTTGCTCAGCCTTTGCAAACCCTTATTTGCTTGAGAAGGGATCCTACTGTAAGTAGCAGTGCCCTGACATACTGCGGTGTTTTATTGTCCCAAAGATGTTGCCATGCCCAAAAGATCTGAGCCGTGTTTTTAGGTAGGAGTTTAAGATAAATCAACAGCCAGTGCAGGTGGTATTGCTGTTTCCCCACTGGAAATAAAAGTCTGAAAGTAAACAAAAGAGCTGAGATAGTTGTACTGCTCACCTTCAGAGTTTCTTTATACGATCACACATAATGCACAGTGTGCAAGTAGGATTCTGAGGCAGTATTTCTCCTCCTGCTCCTGAACATTTATTATTCCACTTCCTGCCTTCATACGTGCATTTTCACAGATTCGCTGTAAGAAAAGTGCCTGTGTGCCATTCAACAACCAATTCTAGCACTGCAACGTGTGCTCCAGAGTGTCTGCCTGACACTGCTCTCACATCCTTTCGATATGTATATGAAGGAGGCAACAAGAATAGTGCCAGATGGCAATGGGAATGGAAATGATATGACGTACGTACGTGATGCAATTTTCTTTTTTTTTCTTTTTTCTTGTGAATAAAGCATCTTGTGAAAAGAGGAATTAGATGCGGTATTTATAACAGCCCTTCATAAACATCCCCAAATTCCTAGCAGAAGACAAAAGGCATGAATCATATCACAGCAGGCGCTATAGCTGGGGAAGTGGCCTTTATGAAGATTGCTTCCGTAATTTGGGCTCCAGAATGAAAGAGAGCTGCTCTTACAAGATCTGTAGGAAGTTGATAATGGCTTATTTAATTGTAGTATCACTAATAAAATCTGGGTTTTCATCAAGAACATTTCCTTAGCTAAAAATGCCACGATTCTTCAAGCTGTGGTTTGATCCTGTTAATTTTGTCTATAAATGATATAAAGCCAAAAAGGCAGATTGGGACACTATAGTTTCCTTTAAAAGGAAACTTTTAGGCTGTGGCTGCAATCTACACTTTACAAGAAGGTAAAACCCACAGTAAGTGATTTGGTAGGCAGAAATAAAACAATTACTCATAAAACTGAAATTGGAAAGCGTGGAAAATTATTCTCTATATATTAAAGAGGAAGTGGGACTATACTTTGCTCTGTATGACTTGACAGCTGAATATCTCCCATCAATTGATAAGAATTAAAGGTGGTTCTCTTGCATCATTTTCCCTTGGTTTGGTGATAATTTTTATGTTCTTACTCTAGAACAGCAGTTGGCCTCATTGAACTTGGATTATAGTGCTTGTACCAGAAGAATATCACCACGTTCATACTATTCATGTAGGGAAAATCCTGAAATTGAAAGGATTTCGATAAGGCTGTAGGTCAAGTGATCTAAAACAACTTGTGATGACTACGCTAAAAATTATAAGACCCTCTAGATCCCCAGCATTGATGGATACCAACTATCATATCAAAGGGATCTACACACACCAATCACTTTCTGATGTAGCTGGCTTCTGGCGTCTACACCAGAAAACAGTTGATATGAATATAATTTATTATTAGAATTTAAATGTAAAGTATTAGCCTACCTGCTTTTCCCACTATTAAATAGCAAAAAAAATGGCAAAGGTGAGAGTAAATCTTAGGTGATCCAGTGATGCCAGTTCTGGTTTATACCTAGATTTTTCCATCTGAAAGCGGGTTGTGATTTTTTAGGAAGCAAAACAGTTAGCGGCATCAGTGAGCTGTACATATTGTTGCACCCAGAGAGCTGCCAGATACGTTCCCTGTACACCTACAACAGAAAAGCACGGGACAGTGGCTCCTCTAAACCATAGGGCGATGCAGGGCAGCGATGGCCAAATAATACCCAACAACCAGGTTGCTGATTTTACCACTGTTATCACTGAGTCCGTGATGCTGCCATGGTGCCCTCTTTTTGTGCGCCCTGCCTGGCTTAGTCTGGTGTTTCCTTACTTTTGTGCCACCCATCCCCACTGAAGAGTCCACAGCTGGACCCAGATGATGCACAGAAGGCACAAAAGATGTATGCACCACAAGGGTGAAGAAACTCCTCTTCTTGCATGCAGACATTTTGGCACAACCCGCCTCTGGGCACCACCAGCCATCGTACTTTGTACCAGTTATTACAGCAGAATTGCCAAGGGTCAGGGCAGAGAGTCAGGCAGAGCCCGGTGAGGGATCCTGCACAGCCTCGGTGGCTAAGCTGCAGGAAGGCCAGAAGGAAGAGGAGGCAATGAGATGCTAATAGGAAGAAATATATTGCCTAGAGGACCGGTCTCCAGCTCATTAGGACTGCAGTCGCCAGGGGAAGATAAGGCTGGGGCACTGCTTGGCACTCTCCCATCAAATTGAGGAACTGCAAACGATAGCTGACAACAGCTCTAAGGAAAAGGATGGATAAAAGCAGAGCTTTGGCAAGCAAAGCTTCAAAGCATGAAAAGGCAAAACATTCTCAGAGCCGTCTACTTGCAACAAATATCAGTCTGCATGCAGATCACTCCCAACAATAAAAATAGCCTCGAGGGGATAGGCAAGATATTATGATAGGCATGAAATCAAATACTGCCAGCTATGCCACCACAGTCACATGTAAGGCATGGCAGAAATGATAACCACTGCTCCATAATAGCAACTTTACGTGCCGTGTGATATCGCACAGCATTCAGAAAGTTGATCAGCATGAAAAACAGGGTGGGAGGGAGGGAGGGAGATTTATTACACAGAAATTTACAGCTTAGTCATGGCTGAAATGCTATTGCTTTTATGTGAACTGTTGGAGTAAATTTGATCGCATTCAACACTTTGCATATTTTCATCAGCAGGGGAAAAAAGATCTATAGGCAGTAATTTGGAAAATAAAAACTCAAAATGCAACCAGAAAATAAACATCACCTGTCAGTTTTTACTAGCTGAAGAAAATGTCGGGAAAAAATGGCTTTTGGGGGTAATTATTATCTCAGTTTCAGATGTGCTGTCTGGTGGGACTCAGCGACTGCGACAGGCTTGCTCTGATAATGCCAGCAGTGTCACAACGCTCTGAGACTGACAGCTTATTTTCTCATGACTGCTTGAAACATAGAGGACTAACTCATACCATCTCACACGAGCCAGCGATGAGGAAACCGAAGCCCTTAATACTTCGCTGCAGCTGCATGCAGCAGATTCCCGGGGGATGTTAGAGCATCCATGGCTTTTCACCTTTCTGAAGGAACTGCAACCGTTTTCTACCTGCAACCTTGTCGTCCTGCTGAGAGCTTATATTTCTACAGCACATCCAGTATCGAGGGGGAATGAATAAGATGTCATAACAAGCAAACAGCTAGTTGCTTTGTCTTCCTAAATTCCTTTACCACTGCAGAACACATTAATTTATTATAATAGCTACACTCATGTCCTAATCTGCATCCATGGCATTCATTCCATTATGCGCTGTGATGATATGGTCATTGCACAGGTATTATTGTTAACTGCCATGAAACATCACAAAGCACTTTTGGGAGGAGGTATAAAATCAGTAGTCCTACAAATCCCACCTTGTTCATGTTTTTTCCATTGCAAAGTCATATTTGAAGAGAATTTTCATTGCATTTTTAACAACATTTTTCCCATACACTGCTCAAAAACTATATTACTGTTCAACAGCCTGCTGATTTTTCATCATTCAGTAGAGGGTTAGTGTGTTGCTTTTCTTCTCTAGCCACCTGGAGGTGGCATGGAACAGCTGGGGTGTAGCTGCTGCAGGGACACAAGCAGTATCTGATGCCCTATGTCTGCAATTATCTGATGCCCTGTGTCTGCAATAACGGGGATGTCATGTGAAATGCTCTGATTTCAGCAAGGCTTTCTTTGTTTTAGCCTTCTTAGATCTGTTGTAAGCGGGAAGAGAAAAATTTCACTTCACAGCAAGTGATTCTTTATCTCCCTCTTGCCTTTCCTAAACTACAGCATATATGAGTTTCCAGCTCATAATTACATATATTGAGTTGTACCCATGTAAAAAATGGAGAGGAGAGGAGAGGAGAGGAGAGGAGAGGAGAGGAGAGGAGAGGAGAGGAGAGGAGAGGAGAGGAGAGGAGAGGAGAGGAGAGGAGAGGAGAGGAGAGGAGAGTCCGTCCTTCCTTTTCATGCAGTATCTTCTACCTGAATTCAGACGGTTTCATCATACAGGACCATAACACCATGTCACTGAGCAGAGGTGCTCAGAGGGCAGGTCTCCCTGGAACTGGGATATTTTCACTCACCTGCATTGGGCTGCTCTGGACTAGCCCCTAAGGATGGTGAGCAGTGACACTGGGGCTGTGCCTTCCCTCCCTTTTTCCCAAAGATGAATGGCTTTTCATCACAGTTAGAGCCCACTGCAGTCTTTCAGTTGAACAAGAACCAACAAAATGCAGGTGGCCTTAGCTTTGTGACCTCGAGATTACCCCATCAGAAAATCTTTATCGCTAATATAAAGTATATAACTTAAGAGAAACACCAGCAGAGCAACTTCTGTCTCTGAGGCTTCTCCCCGGTATTGCCTTCACCATTCTGACCTCCCAGCATCCTCACAAAAGCTGTTTCTTTTAACAAATCTGACCACTGAAATGGATGTAATCAAATGGGACTTTCTGGAAAATATGCCCTGCTTTTTTTATGGTAGGCAGTGTGATTCTTTTATCTTAAAATTTACTCTAAATTTCTACTGTTTCACATTAGATTTCATACTATGTGATCCCAAAATTGAGCTGAATTTTCTACTAGCTTGGGAACAAAATCCACTCGCTCTTGAAATGCTGAGAATAATAGCCTTCTCTCTTTCATGCGGTGTTCTCTGAACCCTGAAAGTACACCCATTTCCTTCAGTTGTTCTTGCTATAAAGGTAATTAGTATAACGGGTTTGTAAAAGTCTGAGGTGATTTCACCAAAAAAGTGTGAAGTGTTTTATATGGAACTCATCAGCAATGAACTGCGAAATTGTATTGGGCTTAGGCTGAAGAATTGCACTACAATGAAAAATTAAATCAGTCTTTGATCGCTAATTATGGGATACTTAACATTTTAAAATGTATTTTGCTCATCTCAATTAAAGCAGTCTTGAGGCTATATTCATTTTAGCAGCTCTTCAAAGACATGTAAATAATACCAATCTTACTAAGCAGGAAGACTCGTGTAGTGCAGAATAGTTAGAATACCAAATTTTCACCAGAAAATGCAGAATCCTGATGTGCTGATTACAGCTGCAATTAATAGTGTCAGCCTAATGGGCATGCATGCACTGACAAATTTGATTTATAGCTACCAGGTCCAAATGCCATGTATTTCTTAAGACGCCTGCTCAGGAAAACTAGTAATTGTCATTTGTCTTTTCTGGCCAGTCTCTGTGTGCCCATGGGCCTGATAAATTGCAGAATCTTCTCATCCTCACAGTAAATAAAAGTATTTTAAATATTTCAGGTTGGGCTTTTATTGTAACCACTGTAAACAAGCGTGGACCGGTTTCTGAAACCTCCAGAAAACAATTCAGCCCCACCTCATGGGGCTGAACACCTTGATGTTCCATTACCTTTGACTACAGTCCTGTTGCTTGCATGTCCCACAGCATGACAAATAGTAATGCTTAGGCAAATCGAATTCCTACTTTAGTTTACTAAGGGACAGAAAAATAATTGTAGAGGACAAGTGACGGCAGAAGCAGAGGAAAGCAGCAGAGGTGCATCTTGATGCGCAGCAGGCAGGGGTTTTCCTTCGCGGCTCTGCCACCGACTGCCAGATCATGTTGCAGGAGAAATGTGTTCCAGATTAGCTGCAGGCATTATAATCACACTTAAATCAACTTAAATAGGCCTTCTCCTGAAGTCGTGTTTTCATACTGGCTCTGCATGGCAGAGGGAGATAGCCTGTAGCTGTCGTGTAGGCATAACACGACAGTGGGGTGGTCAGGCACCATCTGACCTGCAATAAATCTTACCAGCCAAAGCAGCGTTGGTGGTTTGGATCCTGGATGAAGCACTTGAAATTGGATTTCCTGTTTTGTTAGCCCAAGGCCTAAGGACAAAACCAGTGCCAGTTGGAAATGTTATTCCCGACTAGAGATTAAAAAGAAATAACTAAGGGTGGAGAGGAGATGACAAAAAGTAAGATAATGTTTTGCTTGATTCTCACAGTAAATCCATTAATATCTTATTAATAATTATAGTCATCAGTGATACTTTGTGCACATGCTAAAAAGTCAGGTCAGACAGCCTGCCAGTCCGACACGAGCAGCTTACACCCAAGCTGTGCACATGGGCAGAGGCTGGTAGAGCTCCTGGGGCATCCCAGAGGAGCTCCAGGCCCTCAAGAAGGCAGAGCCGGGCATGGAGCTGGTGCCTCCAACAATTCCTGCACAGTCATTTAAAGACTAAATAAAAGTCGCAGCCAGGAAATATGCAATAGAAAAGACAAGCTTAAGGCTGTGATATTTCTGAATGAGCATGTCTCCATTTAACTCTTACAGCATTTTCATTTATTTATGTATTTAAAAAAAATAGCAATGTATCTAGTGATGTTATAGTCAAGTCATCAGAAAGCCTAAAACCATAGATGAGGGAAAATTCAAGTATTCACTGTCTCACATGGCCAGCTTCTTCTGAGATGCACGTTATTTGTACTCAAATACACTGTGATTTTATAAATCGATTTTATTATTTTCTTTGAATTACTGAAGACATTTAGTAGTGTCTTCACTAACGTCTTTCTGTTTTAAAAATAACAGAAATGTTCAGTTTTGTAAGAGAAACTTTTCCTGCATTGTCCCAGAGAATGAATACAAGTTTGTGCTCAAAAAATCCTTCTTGTAGAGGAATTTTTCTCAACATAAACTTGAATAAACTCTGTCAATTCTAAAAAGAAAAGGTACGAGAAAGTATAACCACTTCAATACTGAGGCTGAATCACCAGTGCTGAAATAATGCATGCGGATGGAGCAGGACAGGCAGAAAGTGAAACTGGTGCGAAACAAAAGTGAAGGTAAGTAAACCTTACTGCTTTCACCTAGAGGGGGTGGAGAGCAGCTAGACCTGCTGGTGACAGCTTGACTTTTTGCTTTCCAGCTCCTTTCTGTATTCCTCCTGCCTCCACCAAGGGGGCCCAGCTGCTTCTGTGAGGTGTCAGTGCTGGGGAAGCAGGCATGGGAGAACCAGGAAGTTATTCCCAGGTCACAGGCATGCCAGAGGGACAGGAGCTGCTGAGGCCATCGCAAGACCTCAGCCAAAGAGAAGTGGTTAGAGCAGAAGGGATGTACGAAGCTGGGCAGAAGATGCACCAAAGGAGGGCACAGGATAGCAGGGATCTTGAAGTAGTCATGAAGAAAACCCTCATGACATAGTCAACAAGAATGAGAAAGTAAGCAGCAGACAACAGCTGCCTGGAAAGAAAAGGAACAAAGAGCTGAAAGAGTCAGACGACGTTTTTCCTGGTTGTTTTTCAAGAAGGCTGGATAAATTTTGCAATCAAGTCCCAAAGTGCTTTGCTAGCAATCCTTTTTCGCATTAAGCAGTTAAGGCATGATATTCAAACACAGTCAGGGGGAGCAGACAGCACAGCTCTGAACAGGAGGTCACTGTCAAGTCTGTTTTGCAAAAACCCTTGTTAGCTTCCCCACCACAAACCTTACCTTAAAAATAGACAGAAGGCAAAACTTGCTGCCCACAGTGAGGCAAACCTCGTGCTCAGCAAGTTCTGATCAAGTTCAGAGAGCCACTTGCAAAGCCTTCTGGAAAATACTTGTGCCTTCTCCTAGAAAAAAGCAACTCGAACAGGCCTATGCAGAAACCTAAAAGTTTCTCCAGTATTGTCATTCAACTTCTCACCAGACTTCTGGAAAAAAGGAAAATAAATAAATAAATAAATAAAAATACAGCTCTAGACCACATTAAAAAAAAAAAGTACACTGGCTCCTACTGTAACAAATCCCCCAATTTTAACAGTGCCAAATTAATATGTAAAATTGAGTATAAAACGGGAGATTTCCCATTCACATACTATCACATCCACAGTCAAACCACTGAACTGCATGAGCCTTTTGGCCCTTCCCAGAGGCATAAAAAGTCATAGAAGATGATCTCTACTCGCTCTCTGGATATGGTTGAGAGCCTGTATCTTGACGAAGATAAGGCAGCCCCTAGCATGGAATAAAAAGAAAGGGCATGAAATAACAAGATGGTTTTCTGAGCAGGATGTGTGCACCTTAAAGGAGAAATTTCCGGTCTGTGCTATCGCCCACCTCAGCTGTGTGCTACAACTTGGCGACCCTCTCCCATCGCATACTGAGTAGCCAGAAGCCCATGTACTTCAAATTCCCCTCTCTGACTAACGAGAGCTGCTTAGGAAACGGGATGAAACCCAAGCAAATGTTGTACTGACTGTTCTCGGTGTACCTTCCCTGCTTCTAGGAATCAGCAGTTCAGGAACAGTTTGAACCAGGAGCTGCATCTGTCACGGTCAGGCTGCCGTGGCGAATGTGTCCCCAGAGGACGTGTTACCAGGTGCTTAAACTTGGCTGTCACACTTGTTATTAAACCAGGTAAGCTGACGACCTCCCAGTAACAAGTAGCAATGTTTCCCCAGGAATGGAGCTGCTCTATCTATTATTTACTTTCCCTGTGGGGCTAGTAAACAGCTTTCAGTACTATTGTAAAAGCAATTCACTTCTTATGATGCCTAAAGCTGGATCCATGTGCCTCTCTTGAGGGTGATGGGAGACAGTAAGTCCTCGTCTCTGAAGAGGGAGTGCAGCCAGCCAGTCCCACCCAGTTTGCTAGGAGTGAAGAGCACTTTTCTCTAGCAAACTGCAATATTTGTGGAGTATGGGAGATGAAGTCCCCTGAGACAGTCTCCTTAGTTAGGTCTCTGCTTGTATCAGGTAACAAGGAACACCAACTCAAAAGTAGCACGCAAGATGTTTGAAAAAGAGCAGATAAAGTTTAATAGCATTCTGCAGCAGCACAGTGGGTGACTCAGTGGCAGCTACTCCAGCCCTGCTTCAGCTGCCTGTTTTCAGTTCCTCATTTCAAGGTATTGTTTACATCAAATTAAAAAAAAAAAAAAAAAAAAGGAAGAAAAGAAAGAAAAAAGGGGAAAAAAATAAAGAAACCTATCAAGTTCAAAATTTTTGTGCAAGCAGAATGCCTTTGTCCACTTCTGCAAAGGGGTGGAGTGGAATAAGTCCCAAAGAGAAAGCACTTTGCTGATTCACATTGAGCAGGAATGCCAGCAGCCGCTGCTGATCAACCCCACCCAACGAACAGCTTAGCAGGGAGGGGGCAGAGAGTGACAGGCAGGACAGCAATACTAATGTTTATTTTTAAAAGTGGTTTTGCCTTATAAGATGGTGCTGGAATGGAGAAATTAAGAGATGCAGTCTGACTTGTGCAACCTACCTCATGTACATGCAGTGGAAAAAAAAAATATATATGTCTACTACTTCTATGCAACCGGAAGCAACATAGGAAGGAAAACAAACAAACCACAAGCAGAACCAAGCAGCTGCATAAAATAAATTTCAGATCATCGAGGTGCCTGAAAGGCATCCACAGCAGGTTTCATAACTCCATGAAGCTTTGTTTCGGACTTGATGCAAACACAAAGGGCTATCTATGCAGGCCACACCTGAACCCGGTTTGAAGAACAATTCTGCCCCAAGTCATTTAAACAAAAAATCCACCAGAGTGAATGGCTTTGAAGGCAAAAACCTGAATCTGAGATATGACATAATCAGAGATAAGAACTGAGGACTTGTAAATACCTAAGTATGAGAGGAAAGGTAACTAAAAAGCAAAAATACTGAATAGATTTGGAGATGACTGCTGTTATTTGGTGTGCGTGAATGAGAAGCCAGCAAGAAAATTTGCTTTGTTAAGATCATCTAATTCAGAGAAAACAAATATATCCTGAGGCCTTACAAATGTCTGAGGACTCAAACATGCACAAATTTTCAACACAGTATTTAAGAACAGCAACAAGTACCATGTGACATGGAAACTACAGTGAATCCTAGTGCTCAACCTGTGACAGAGGAGTTCAGAACACCTCTGTAGTCAGCAACACTGGCTTGGTGGGATGCCCTCGTTTGTAGGTATTACCTTTCCGGCATCTTCTTCCACGCCAGATGAACTCAGTCATGTTGTTTCAGATATTCTGGACTCCAAAAAAACCAAAAATGTTACTGTTTTTGATTATTTACATCTAGTTATACCCAGGGACCAAAGGAGACTCAGACCAAACGCTACACAGTGTGGATGGAGCCAGTTGGCTCTGGGAGAAGATGGGGGTGAAGGTGAGAGCCTCTCTGCTCTGCTTGGGCTGCAGGTCAGGGCCACCTGATGGGAGAGATGCCGTTAGTAAACAGTCAGAGACCGGAGATGCCATTTTTTGCCTTTAAACCCTGAAAATTAGTGATGATCTGCATTGAATGAAAATTAGCAACGTGAAACTGGCACAGGTTGAAACTCTGGGTTGGATTATGGTAATTAATTATCTCTTTTTACAGAAGAAAGTTACTTCAAAAATGTGTGGATTTTTTTTTTTTTGCACAATTTTTCCCTAGCATGTTTTCTTTCAGCCTCATATTTAAATCTTCATTACTACTCTCTGTTGTTACGGCTTGCATTCAAGCTTCATCAGTCACCTATGCTATAATAAACACAAAAGGAACAGTTGCACCTAAAAACCTGCATGCCTCTGCAGAATTACACAGCTTATTCCTTTCTCCTTTTCTGCAGCTGTACTATTTGGAGAACTTCTGTCATGTATCTCTATTTGCCATGCTAGCGAGCAAGATGCAAGGTATGCAAGGTTTCTGCAGAGCTGAGTTTCTTTAAAACTGACTGTGCAAAAAGTGTGCTTTTTTCTTCCCTCTTTGATTTTTTTTTTTTTAATTTGTGCTAAACATTGTTATCAAGACAGTCTTGAAACCATGAGCTGAATACTACCAGATACTAGTACTTTTTACTGTCATTGTGTAATCCGCTAATGATATGTAGAAGGCTAAGGTTCTCCATGAACTCAGTAGATTGTTAACATGGAAAATTAAAGTCACCTCAATTTAAAGAAGTACCTAATATCTTAGAAGGCAATTAAAGTCACATTTTACATGGCAGTACTATTTATTAAATCACTACTAATTCTTTGAGAAAAAGTTCAACAAATGAGATGACCCAAATACCTCCAAATTAATTTTCATTGGAAGAACTCGCTAGAAAAAATAAATGCATTTAAAGAATTATTGATTTTTGAAAATATACCTTTCTTCATAAAACTATCTGGGAATGTAATCATAGCAATCACTGAATGCCAAGATCTTGCCACAGAAATTATGCACAATTTTTTGAAGTGCAGGAGGCTTTATTTGAAGATTTCTAACACTGTCTTTGCCCTTTGACCAGTGCTGGTGTGATCTCTTAAAAGGCTCCTAATGTTCTGAACTTTGAATTTCATTACATACCTCTCCTGTAACATATTTCTGCCTGCAATGAGAATGGTTCAAATCCTTCTAGCAGTTTTTTTCTGTGCCCTGACAAGCGAGGTACCACCTTCAAAGATCAGTAATCTGTTTGCTTTTCAAGATTGTTTGACTGAAAGCTTAGCAAGTGCCCCCAGAGAGGTGACCTCCACAATGAATGCCACACACACTGCTTCAATTCTTCATGCACTGAGGATGTCAGTAAACAAACAATACACACTCCAGAACAGATACCACATGCCTGTGACTTTCAGGAAGACTGTTCACCAGCACATCACTCAGATTTGGGCCAAATTTTGACTACTGGTGACTGCAGAGAGCAGCAGCTACTTTGCTATATATTTGCTTCAGAGGATAAACACCACCCAACAAAGTCTGACCTTAAAGGTTTAAAATCATGCCTGCTGCATTTATGAACGACATGCTGGACCTAGCGAGAAACCTAATGGGGCTCTGGCATCCTTTTGTGCAAACAACACAAAGCTTCCAAGGGTTTAAAATCCCATCTTCACCCCATCCAAAGAAATGTTAACCACTGGCTGAGTGACCCGAACAGCCCCGCTCATCTTGCAGCCTATTCGCATATAACCCTCAAGTGATCACTTTTGCTTCATCTCGTGACAAACAAAACATTGTCACAGGACCGATCAGACTTTGGACCTGGATGGGAAGAGGAGGACAGCACTCTCTAGAGCTGATCTCAGGCCACAGCTGTACTTCTTTTGAATCGCTGTGTCTGCGAGCAAGCCTACATGTGAGACCAAACCATCCAAAATAAATGATCGAGGCCACTGAGCTCATACTTTGGGGTGATCCTACACTAAGAGATGTAACAGCCCACTGCTGCCCCCAAATTTGGGGCTGACTGATGTGTCACATGCCAGTGAAACACATTCAAGCTTTGAGGTCTTATGACCCATGTTGCTGTTTTTAAATAAGTTTATGAAGGAACTGAAAACTCGTGAGGTAATGAAGCCCTGCTTCTTGTTTTAAGAGAAAAACTACATCAGGAAACCTTCGAAATTTTGACATTGTGATAAATTAGCGGGTGTTTGTTCATTGTCTCTAAAAGGAATGCAGAGAATATACTGAGAAGATACGGTTTCACAATTTATGGCCTTGTTAAGGGGGAGGATTAAGAAAGTAGATAGTGGGGAAGGGGGTGCTGGGCAAACATCCTTGATGAAATAAAGACTCTGTGATCGCAAGGCATCGCTTCACTACCCCCTTTCCTGAGCACGAGCATAACGCACGAACACTGAGAGAGGAGCGACGACCCCCCAACAACGGACTGCGCAGCCTCAAGAGATTCAACAGGAACTTGGATGCTATAAAACAGCAATGCGAAAAAAGGAAAGTTGCGTGCCATGGCGGAGCGGAGACTCCCTGGCTGCCCAGCGCTGTTTTGCTTGTGCCTGCTTACTTAATTAATAAAATATTTTTGATAGACCAGAAAATTGCGTGGTCTCACTTATGACAGACATGTTTTTAGCAAATACATCTTTCTGCAACATTGGTCATCAATAATCACAGATTCACAGAATTGTAGGGGTTGGAAGGGACCTCAAGGGATCATTGGGTCCAACCCCCCAAAGTATTTAAGGCTGAAAGGAGGTCCTTTGGGCTTCAGTTTTGCAACTATGTCTCCTGTCCTTGTCCACATTAGCATGCTCCAGCCCTTGAAGGTGTAAATAGTTCCCATCTAAACAGCAGCACCACAGCTCCACAGACACCACCAACACCCAACTGCTGGGAAAATGAGGTGTATGAACCAGAGACGGACCAGTGGCTACCAAACGTTGCTGGCACACACCATGACAAGCCAAAAGCGTGAAAGCGGAGAAGCCCAAGCAGCAGTAACGCTCAGCCCACTAGAGGAGGCTGAGAGCGGGGCGAACACTGGGGCCCCCTCAGCCACCACCGGCCTCGGCGGGGCCGCCCCAGCCGCTCCCGAAATGGCGGCGCCGCAGCCGCCCGCCTTCTTCCTCCCGGCTGCAAGGGGCGGGAGCGGGCCGGCGTCCCCGCCGAGGACACTCCTCCGGCGGAGGGACGAGGCCGCCCCCGCCGGCCCGCCTCTCGGTGTCGGGCAGCGCCGGCACAGCGGGCCGCGGGGCCGGGGAGCAGCGCCGGAGGGCAGGGGGCGGCCGGCTGAGGGGAGCCGCCGAGCCGGGAGGCACCCGAGGCGGGCAGGTGCACCGGCCGCAGGCCGAGGGGCTCTTGAAGGGAGATAAAATTACCGGGTGCTGCTCGAGGTGGGTGTTTTGTGGGTGAAGTTCGGACTTCTGCCCTTTCAGGACGGCTGGCACACGCCGGAGCTGAGCCTGCAGGTATGACAGTCGTTTTGCTTTCTTTCAGTGAATTCTCGTGACCTTTTTTTATTTTCTTTCCTCTTTTCTGGTGCACAGATTTAAAAGCCGAATCCCGAAATGAGGAAGGTTTTCTTCGTGGAGCCGGTCATTTTCATCTACATGTTTGCTTCCTACTTGACTAGCCCGGTGGTGCAGCAGTTTATTTACCGGAGGCTGTGGGAAGAGGAGTACAATTCCACTTTCATTAGCAGTAGTAATACTAGTTACTGCGAGCAAAACAAAAGTAGCCCAGCTTATATCAAGCAGAAGGTAAGAGTGAAGAAAAACTACAGTTGTAAGTATATGAAACGAAACTTTCAGCCAGTAGGTACTGCCTCAACATAACCTCCTTGTCTATAAACTTATTTAACCTTGTATATGTAGAAAAGCAATAGATTTGCAAACTGCTGTCATTTTACTGTCTCCTTGCTCTTGTGTTGCACTGTACATAGTTGTCTAGGCTATGAAGTATGTCCAGGACGACACTGAGATAAATTCATCTCTTAATGGTTGAAAAACATCGTAGAGGATTGGGCCCAAGCTGGCACTGGCCTTGCTTGTCAAAGTGTACAGCTGAAGGCTCCCCTTCCAATAACTTCAGTAACAGCTGTGCAAGTGTTTATGCACCCCTGGTAGTGACTGTGACTTCTAGTCTTCTTGCTAAGTATGTAGTTTACCAGTTGTCCCATAATTTTCAGGTCTAGTTTACAATGTATGTATGTCAGAAGAATTAAAAGAACGAAAGGATAGGGGCCAAAATATTTTTTTTTCTGATTTTAAAATATGAAAAATGATTCCACTAATCTTTGCACAAACAAATACAGTTGATGTTTAACCAGTCAGAAAATCACTTGTCTGCCTTGTTGAAATACAAAGATGGCACAATGACAGCATCCCATGGTCAATTACGTTTTTAGCATTTTTTCATGGTCTAGCATGCTGGATAACTAGATGTTGATTGGAATCTCTGCTGTGGTAGTTCAGTTCAGTTTTAATGCTATGTGTAAGCGTAACTAGCTGTGGGCTGTCAACAGAAGAGGTGATCATACTCCACTTTTCCTTTCCTCTCTCGCCATTGTTCTCCCCACGTGTTGTATTTGGTAATTATTACAGTTAGAGGTTACAGCTTGTGTTGGATCAGAGTGCTGGTTCAACAGAAGGCTCATCATTTTTCAAGTTCGTGTTTGTTTTTCTGAAGCAGCGAATTGCTCTGACATACTCTGTAGCCACATGATTGCAGTATCTAGCACAGGGATGACAGAGGGAATGTATTTACAGAAGAATACAGCAGAATTGTCCTTGGCAACAACAACTGGAACTTAGACTGGATTAAGTGCAATATGAAACTACACAGTAGAGTCAGAAAAGTAGATGGCTTGGACTGTAAATTACACAGAATATGGAGTTAAATTACAGAGAAAATGAAGTTTATAAAAACTATCAGCCAGTATTCTATGCTGCTGAAAGGGATTGCAGCAGTGTCACAGGTGGCACTAGAAAATTTTAGTCACATCCGAGATTTGAATCTGACGTGCTGCGTATGCACAGGACTGAACAGCTGAGCTTATCAACCTCATTTGTCAAATATAAAAGAAAATTTTAAATGATTCATGCTTCCATTGAAGGTGATTAAAGAAATAGTTCAGAATTTTTAGCATGGAGTTGGTTCTTCCTCAGGTGACACAAGTAGAAAGAATTTAAAAATAAAAAGGTGAATAGAATTCCAGTCCAGCATGCATTCTGGGCTGCATGATCAGCCAAGGAAGGTAATATATGCCACTCGTTAGAACTGACTTGGAGCTAATAACCAATTATTGGCTCCATAATGTTTGTATGTTCCTCCCCCAAAGTGTTTTTCTTTAGTGTCAGCTCCTCATTTGGTGCTGTATGTGGACATTTTGTCATACAGTGTTGTGTCAATGCAAAGGGCAACTATAAGAATTACACGTGGTGCTTGCAATTCCAATCACAGATCCCATCAAGAAACCTACATTTCACAGACATTTCTGCACTTTGCATTTGCTAGTACCCCCTAAATTCAGCCTGATCTTCAAATTGTGATCCCAGATGTTTCGGGATATAAGACTAGACTTCTGTTTTGGCAAAACACTGAAGCAGAATACTTAATTTCACATGAATTTTAGATGGTGTCTGTGATTATTATTTACAAATTACAGTATTTGGGGCATAAAGGAAACAAACTGTGTTTTCCATAAACAAAGGAAACGATACTTGAGAATAAAAGTCCTTCAGGATGGTGGTTGAGTAATGGCCAACAGAACTTCTTTGTTTCCCTTTCCTGACAAATTTCCATTCCCTTCATTTAAGCGATTGTCCACAGGCCATGAATTATTGAACAGTCATGCTCTTGTCTGGATGACTAGCCTGTATTTTTGTACCATACTTGTTACCATAGTATGTGAACATAAAACTCTCCAAACACCCATTAATTTCAGCAGAACCTGGTGTCTGTGCTGAGCAATAATCCCGTGTATGATGAAAAGAGCAGATCCAGTAATGCAGTCCCATGCCCTTTGCCAATGATATAAGTAGGTGTTTTGGATTTTCCAAGACTCTCCTAACTGGGTTATATATACACATACTGTAAATTTTACTGGTGGGAGTGTTTGGTGTTAACTTTTAGAGAGACAACTCTTTTATCGGTCGGTTTAGTTTAAGTCCTTCAGTTTTCAGAATGGAGAAGCTCTTTACTAATCTCATCTGTTTCAAAACAAAATGTGAAAAGAAATTGAAGTCAAAATCAATTGAAGCCTGCAAAAAAAAAGTAGACTGTAATTCAAAATGGATAGTCTTGGCAGTTTTTAAATTGATTATTTTTTTGGATCTGAAGGAACCATAGTCATTTATAATAATTGAAAAGTAATTAAAATACAAGCTGGAACATTCTAATCACTGGCTTGAATAATCCTTTTTCTAGCTCAGGAAGAGCTGTACTATTAATTAAACATTGTTTATCACTCAGAACATGCGTTTTCCGTTGTTACACACTAATATTTTTTAATTTTATGAGCCTGTCTGTTTATCTTATCCTGTACATTGTAGCTTCAGGCAAAACTCTTCTCTCGTAAATTAATTCTTATATAAGTGAATCATTTCTTAATTTTCTTGCTTTTAATTTTGAAATCTGTATTTTTGAGCATTACTTCTATGCAGCGTGAACGTTTTTTTCAGAGTAGAGTGAATTTACAGATTAGAAAGACTAGACCTTTGAATTTATTTAGGTACATTGACTTTAATAGTTACAGGATTGTAGAGGAGCTGAGGGTTTGAGCAGTCATTTTCTGTATTCATTTCCATTGACGTTATAAAAACTTGGAGGCAGGTTCCTTACACTCTAACAGGAGTTTTTCTTTACTTCTCTCTTTTAGTCATCTTGTCAGTAGACAGCGAGTCATTTATGTCAGCAGGGTTATGGTCACTTGGGGTATCTGGGTTTGTAGCCACGTTCTTTATGTTGCACACCTACTTCCTAAACTAAAAGACCCAAGTCTTTGTTGTTTTATTCCTCCCGTTTCATGCTTATTTATGTTTTGGTGATATTTGTATAGTATGGTTAACGTGGTCTAGAATAGAGTTAGTTAGGTAGATTTAGATAGATTTAGTTTTATTTCCAGTATACTAGCATTTCTATGATGGTCTTTTCCTAGAACCTGATACTAGTAAAGAAGCAATGCCTGTGACAACAAAAGAGTTCTCTTTGTCTGATAAACTGTACAAAAAGCACAACCTGTTAAAGAGTGTGGTGTTTTTTTTTTTCAGGCTTCATAAATGCAATTACTCATTGCCCTGGAGTTGCCTGTGCTTTGTGTGCTACGCCCCATTTGCTGAGTTGCTTCCCTTGCCATTGGCACTATCTTTTCAGAGAAAATAATGTCCCATCCCATGCTAGTCCTGCTGCCTTTCTCCTCTGAGTTTAGGAGTTTAAATCGCTTCCTTTCCTACAGCTTTCTTCTCTGGGCTGTCCGGCTTCCCCCCTGCACTGCTGTATTCTGTAGACAGGGGCCCCCAGCACAAGAAAGGTATGGACCTGCTAGAGCAAGTCCAGAGGAGGGCCACAAAGATGATCAGAGGGCTGGAGCACCTCTCCTATGAAGAAAGGCTTAGAGAGCTGGGGATGTTCTGCCTGGAGAAGAGAAGGCTCTGGGGTGACCTCGTTGCAACCTTTAAACGCTTAAAGGGGTCTTCCAAAAAAAGATGGAGAAGGACTCTTTACTTGGGTAGATAATGGTAGGACAAGGGGGAATGGTCTTAAACTAAAAGAGGATAGAATTAGACTAGACATTAGGAAGAAATTCTTCACTCAGAGGGTGGTGAGGCCGTGGCACAGGCTGCCCAGAGAAGCTGTGGATGCCCCATCCCTGGAGGTGTTCAAGGCCAGGCTGGATGGGGCTTTGGCCAAGCTGATATAGTGGGAGATGTCCCTGCCCATGGCAGGTGGGTTGGAGTTCGATGATCTTTAAGGTCCCTTCCAACCCGAGCCATTCTATGGCTTCCTCACCCACTGCATGTAGGCCACATTTTATTCCTTGTTCTCAAGCACAGCCAGCAGGAATGCAGAATAAAATCCGCTGCTTGTCCCCTAAAATCCACTACTTGTCCCAAAATCTGTCAGCAGGGAAGGAATTAAAGATCAGAATATCATTTTCCATCTCAGTTTGGTCAGTCGATATGCTTTTGACCATTCCAGGGTGGCTACAGTGCTGGCCAGCAGACATCATGAATCCTAAGGTAGTCAGATAACATCAGAGAAGAAAGTAAATGACTCCACAGCGTTAAGGGAATTGCAGGCTTTCTAGGAGTGCCTCAGCATCAGCTGAATTTTCCTCTTGCAATAAAACCTTATATCTTGTAAACAAAGAAAGAGGTTGAACAAGAAATTGATGGTCTTTGCCTATAAATATAAATAAGAATTCATAAGGAGCTTTAAAAATTGCCCTAAGTACATTCCTTAAAATTCTGGTGGTTTTTTTTTTTTTCATCATTTGGATGCTACTTGGTGGGGATTATGTTGGCTACAGAGGAAACACCGGAAACTTGTAAAACAGATGGCTTGAAGACAGGCTTAGAAAGCTAGGAAAGACTTTCATGCCTATACTTTCTCCTGATTCTTGGAGAGTGCAGCCCCCTGCCCAGCTCTGTGTGATGCCTCAGAGAAATGTCAGAGAGTGACTTTACTCCCCGCATCTGAAGGTTTTATTTTGTGGGATGATTCAGGAGGAAGGGTTTGTGCGAACGAAGTTACTGCCTTCTCTGCTGCTGCTCTTTTATCTGATCTGCTTGTTCTCTTTGAAGGGGCTGTTGGGACTGCTGTTTGTCTAGCCTGCATGAATATATTAAAAGCATGATCTGAATCTGTTGCATGCTTGTTATTGTTTAAGTGTAGTATTATACATATATATTTACAATGTATTACAGTGTTAACTGTTATTTTTTTTCTCTTTGCAGGGAGTTCAAGAAAAGACTTCTCTATTTAATATGCAGCTGGACTTAACTGGGGCAGTTCCCAGCCTCATAGTTGCCTTTATCATTGTAGCTAACAGCGATCGCCAGGGACGAAAAAGATCTTTAGTTTTACCATCAATGGGAGCTTTGATTGCAGATATTTTCCGGACTTTAATATCATATTTTTCCTTGTCACTCTCTATCCTATTCGCGGTTACGTTTATTTCTGGACTGTTTGGGAGTATGGCAACTTTTCTTGGAGGAGGCTTCGCTTACATAGCAGATCTGTGTCATGATGAGAAGCAGAAAACAACGCGAATAGCTGTGGTCGACTTGATTTTTGGAGTTGTATCCGGATTGGCAGGACTGTCTTCTGGCTACATTTTAAGAGAAATAGGCTTTATGTGGACATTTGTGACAGCATCTCTGCTTCATGTTGTTAATATTATCTATATTATATTTTTTCTGGAAGACACAGTAAGCATATCTGAAACCCAGCAACAGGCACAAGTATCTTATAAAGAACTTCTAAAAGAAACATTTTCTGGAGTGTACATGCTTTTTAAAACTGCCCCTTCTAAAAAGAGAATTTTAATAATTGTGTTACTTTTTACATTTATGACTTACTTGTTTACCGTGTTTGGTGGGAGTTCACTTTTTACACTGTATGAACTGGATGAGCCACTCTGCTGGAATGAAGTATACATTGGATATGGAGCAGCTGCATTCACTTCTGTCTCTCTGACCAGTTTTTTAGGAGTTTACTTTTTTTCAAAATGTCTCAAAGACATTTATATTGTATTTATTGGGATATTTTCTTACATTGGAGGAATAATCATGGCTGCCTTTGCCAAAACGACCCTGCTCATGTTTCTAGGTGAGTTCAGAATCATTCAGTCCATGCTCAAAAACATAAAAGAAAATAGTGCTATGTTATCTTTAGCAAGTGTTGTTGGTAGATATTGGATGTACCACTTTGAAAGGGTCATAATGAGGTAAAATGTACAAGGTTGGGTCACACTGATTTAAGATTTAATTAAAAAATGAATAGTGTGGAGAGCGAATTACTTGCTTATGATTTGGTTTTGGTGCCATATAGATATATTGGATTTAGGAATTTACAATTCATTTACTGTGTGTCTGTAAAATCCTGGATTTTTATTATTTTAATGTCTCACTACTGAATCATTGCTTTACAGTAAGAGTGCCATCTTTACTCTGCCTTATGCCTGTTCCTGTTCTCCGATCCATGCTGTCAAAAGTGGTTCTCGCCAGCGAACAGGGTGAGTGGGATTTGTGTTAAAAAAAAATACAATAATGGTATTTCAGAACAGAGATGCATCAAGGTTACCTTTAAACAAACAGATACAGAATTGGTATTTTAAGACTGCTTTTTTTTTTTCTTTATGTTCCATATAATATGACCCTACGTCATGCTACTAATGGCTTTTGATTTTGAATTTAATATTTAAAAAGTTGTGTTTAAAACTACTGCAAGTTTCAACCTTGAAAGGAGTTATTGATCTAGAAATAAAGATTATAGAGAACGCAAAGCAGAAAGATGTTCAAGATTTATACAGATATTCATTGTAAATGTGACATGTAGAACAGGTTCTACATTCACAAGATTTTTGGCAGAGAAAGATAACGCTCTTGTTGTTTAATCAGTGTCACACTTTATAATTTAGAAAGGTAGGCTACTAGCAAGGGCCTTTGGCTACTTGTACTTGTCCCAAAGGATGTAACATATTATTTTTAGAGGTACTTTCTGTAGTGGAACACAAACACAAAAAAAAAAAAAAGCATGTGAGGCCTCAAAATGTGCCTCTCGTGTCTCATATTTTGCTGTGACCAGATTTTGAGGAGCACAGACTGTCTAGAAGCATTCTTGTGAGCTGTTTGGTTTTATTTTTGAAAAAGCATTTCTTTAGACGCTGAAACAAAGATCTCATTGTACTGAACTATGCTAACATACACTTGTTTTTGCAGTTTCTTGGCATTCTTCAGAGCTTGGGATTCTTGAGTAGTTTGATACAGGGGTCAGGTTGCCTCTTGCCGTCCTTTTCTGCTTACCTGTTGTGATTTTTGTTATAGTCCCATGAACATGAACGCGGCTTGGGAAAATATGTTTAAAAGTCCGCTGATGGGATAGACTGACACCCCAGTGTCAGTGTTCAGCACAAAAAAAAAAAAGTTTGCTTCTTTTCTTTCAAAAATGAGAGGGATATAGTTATGTGCTGAACCAGCAGTCTTTGTTACTTCTCATTCCAAAGAGCTTCTTCCATATATATGGACAAAAATTAGGAAAGGAGGAAAGAAGAAGGGAGAGTGAGAACAGAGAGGCGTACTGGAACAGGTAAAGGATGGAGCTGTGCAGAGGATGTTGAGTGAGGGTGAACAGCTTGCATTTCATGTAATAAGTAGATTCCATGGAGTATGTATGGTGACAGGATAGCAGCAAAGAAGAATAGTTTTCACTAGCAAAAGTTTTATTTTTTTTTCATTTAAAAAGTCTTTTGTAGGAGTCCCTATGGAAGACACATAGCAAAGACATATTATACTCAGGTGCTTGTTACTTGCAAACTTGCTAAAATATTGCAGATAGAGAGATCTTTTGAAAGAAGTTTTCAAACTGTAGTACTTTGAAAGGGTTTCTGCTTTAATTTGTTTTGTTTGTAATCCATTCATTTGTTTTTGGCAGGTGCTGTGTTTGCTTGTATTGCCTGTTTAGAAGTTGTGACCGGCACTATTTCACTTTCAGTTTTTAATGTTCTCTATGCAGCTACCGTTGCATGGTTTTCAGGCTTTAGCTTCCTCTTATCAGCAGGCCTTTGTCTAATTCCACTGAGTGCACTGTGGTGAGTACATGTCAGGAGGGTCCTTCTGGCTACTTTTACTAGTGATTTCTGTTTTGACGTGAGTTGAAGCTAAATGGCATAATGCATTCTCAAACTTCCCTATTTTGTAATGTACTGGATGTATTTTGTGTAGCCTTCCCTTTGGTTCCCACCCAGTTATATATAGCTTATATACATCAGGCCTATGGAAGGTACTCTGAGACTTGGGCGCAGGGAGCTGCTTGGAGTGGGGCAGAGCTGAGACTGGGGTAACGTGTGACTGGGGGACAGGACAGGACAGGACAGGAGGGAGGGAGCTCAGGCTATGGAGAGTTGTTTTGTCTCATGAAGCTTGTGATCGCTTCTCCAAGAGCTGCTAACAGTTACTGTAGTTCCTGCTGCTTCTCTCTTCAACACCTACCCTTCAACACCTTGCTAGAGATTTCCCACCGTCAGTCCAGTGTGAACCATGATCCAGCTACCTCCTCACAAATTCATGCTGTGAATTTGTCACCTAATTCCCCCAAACTGAAATCTGTCCTGAATTCACTACGAGATGGACACGCAGTACCCTTGACTGCATGTGTGTGCCTTCCACTGGTTTGAGACTTACACGTGCCTTCCACACAGAACTGAAGTAACAGATCGCTTTAAGGCCACGAGCGTAGTTTTGCAGCCCTTATAGATGCTAAAGGGGGTTATAAATATGACCAAACACCCAGTGAATTCAATGGAAAGTTATCTTTCCATGTCATTGGTCATGGATACCTTGTGACTTAGAGCCATTGAAACCTGTAAAAGATCTGCACTAACTTTAAGCCCCATATAAATAAACCTCCAGACGTGTTTAAAAAACATTACTGTGTAGTACTTGCATATAATCACATTTAATGACCATCTAGTCAGTGAAAGATCATTTTTCATGAGTATATTCACAAAAGCTGAGTTCACTTTACATTATTTGAGTATAAATTGTGTCTTTTTACGATGCTGGGACATAGATTTAAATGGCAAAAGGATCACTTCATTAAATAGATTTATATTCAGAAAAAGAAAAAAAGCTATTTTTTAAAGAGGAAGGTACTTCTGCTAGAGAATTGTATCTGCAGCAGAAGCGTTTACCTTGCAGAAACACCTTGCATAGCCTTTACCTCAGTCACCTTTTATCTCTACATCAGCTGCATTTTCAGTTTTAAATAGGAAGTAATTATGCTGTAGATTTAGCACATGTCACATAATTCCAAATCTGTGCCTGCCTCACCACAGTATTTTACTCAGTCTATTCAGAGAAGTTATACGAATGGCAACTTAAAAGAAGACTAAGATAGTGATGGGTCTCATACCTAAGGGAATTGAAGCAAAGGGGCCTTGGGCTGCGAGTTGAGAATACTTTTTAGGAAGGTAATAAAACTAGAGGAGTTCAGTTATATGGTTGTATATATTTTTGTTTTATGAAATACTAGTTTAGTTCAGTGCTGCATGGTATAAAAGAGTTTCTGTTAAATCAGTATTCTCTCCGGAGAATGTCCCGAGCAAAAGTTAACAACTATTTACTATGAAATCACCACCATCCTGCAGTGAAAACTAGTCCATCATCATCATAAATTTTGGAAAGCTATTTATCTTTTTCTTCCATCATTATTGTCTCAAATATGCCACCCTTTCAATAACCTCTCTCTAAAACCTTTCTTCTGAGTGTGTCATGTAATCTTACTGAATGAGAGCAGGAATGGTATTAGTTCCAGTCTGTAATATATAAGGCCTGGTAGTTTGGTGCTTTTCACAGACAGCAGAAATGACTTCACCTAATTTGAGTAATAAGGGGGAAGAATTGTCATTGCTTTTGTTTACTAAGATATATCAGCTGCTTTCTGCTGCAGAAGATGGCTGTAACAGAACTATTGGGTGTGTTTGTTGTTGCTGAATCAGCACGCTCTACTGAAGTATCTCAGCTAAAGATGTCTGTCTTATCTGTGTCTTGCAGCTGGCTTCTGTGCACAAGCTGGAATGGGGAGGACTTGGCTCTGCTTGTACCTGACGAAGTATCCAGCATAGACAGTGTTGATAGTTGAACAAAGGATTCAGCTACCTGACTTATCTGACATGCAGTGGCAGAGACCACGTCATATCGAGACCACAGAGATAACACAAAAGTTGCAGATGAAATCTACAACTGGCACTGAATTGGTAGCACTCTATATCCAGTCTCTTTTTTTAGCACTTGAATAAACAATCTCCTGTACCTAACTGTGCAAGTAGGCTGGCAATGGAGATTTTCATGCTGCTTTCAGCATGGAGAAAAAGTAAGGTAGGCTGATACTCTTCTGCCACTTACCCTTTCTCACGTTTGAAAACGTCAGCTGGGGATTGTGATACATCTTGTGTCATTCTAAGTGGGGTGACAGAGATAAGTTTATCAGCCCCTTAGCCAGAGGGTGTTGGCAGTTCTCCTGAAGCTGCTGGAGCTCGTGCCAGCTGTGCGCGCAGTCCACTGTGTACATCTGAAAAGGTCTGTCTTAACTGTGGAAGCCCACAAAACTGTCTAAAATTACTAAACCTAAAGGTACTTTTTTTCAGAAAGCAAACAAACTGGAAGCGGTACTTGTACCTGCTGTAAGGGGACTTACTGCTCTGCAGTTAGCAAAGAACGTTTGTGCAAGTTTAATGTATGATGTGTGGACCTTGCCTGTGACTTAGTTCTTAAAATGGATTTTCACGCAGAACTGTCATACTTAGAAAATTTCCAGCTTGCGGAGTGTGAAGTTAGGCCTATGCCTACATTTTACAGAGGGCATATTGCACGTTTATTTTTAGATTATAAATTTCTCATTGTTTTTATATATTAGGGACTATGTACAGACACCTCTATTTTTTTGTCTCATAGATGTTTTCCAGCTAAGCTGGCCTTACTGAAGTTTCATTTTTTTTTTCCTTGTGAAAGGGTGTAATAACATTATTTTCAGAAGATCTTTGATTATTTTTTTTAATAATTTAAAAAATCTGAACCACGTATCTAAGCATTTGCAATGAATGCAATATTTTATTAGCATTTGAATAGTATTTCTTATCTCCCAGACACTTTAAAAATGCTATTGAGAACCTCCCTCCACAATAGATACTATCCTCCCTGTTTCAGAGACAGAGGAATCAACAGAGAAGACAAGTGACTTGCCCTGGGCCACAGTGCAAATTGGTGAGAGTGCTAAACCTAGAAATCAATTTCTGTGTTGATTCTTCAGCTTTTTGTTTGAGATCTATATGTAGAAACTAGCCAGAGCGTTAGCTTCTGGAATGCACAGCACAGCAGAAGTGTGAATGTAAACACCATGTTGAAGACCACTGCCATGTATTATTTTAGGAGAGAGTTTTACAGCCAATATTGCCCTGATCCCTGAAAGTACAGGGAGGTAGTATGTGACTTTCTACTCCCAAAGGGGATTAGGTAGAAAAATCAAAAGAACAGCAAGTGGCTGACATTCACAGGTGGAAAGCTCTAGGAAAGCAACTGTGATATGGGAACTGACTTCGCTTGCACAGAGCGTGTAATAAAAATGAGGACAGCCCTAGCATATGCTGTATTATCAAAGATCTACTTACAGTCATTAATACTTGTCACATCAACAGAGTACTTCTCAGAGGTACTCCACCAACAAATATTAGCACCTCATCATGATGATGCTATGATACTATTGCAGATCCTTTCTGTTTGAACAATATTGTTTCCATACTGTACATCTTGATCACTGAGAAGTTTGGAAGAGGGGTCAAATAAGGTGAAGGAGAGTTTATACTATCCAGAAAATCATAGAATGGCTCGGGTTGGAAAGGACCTTAAGGCCCACCCAGTTCCAGCCCCCTGCCATGGGCAGGGACACCTCCCACCAGCCCAGGTTGCCCAAAGCCCCATCCAGCCTGGCCTTGAGCACCTCCAGGGATGGGGCATCCACAGCTGCTCTGGGCAGCCTGTGCCAGGGCCTCACCACCCTCTGAATGCAGGGGACTGCTATTAAACATAGCCAGCCCTTATGTTTCTGTTCTCATGGACCGAGGCTGATGTTGGCAATTAAAGGTCATTAGCTTTTTCTAGCTAGTTTATATACTAGCCAGTAAATAAAACTGCTGAACTCTCCTCTTCTGAGGTGTCTGAGTTGCTGCCAAGTTGTTGAAATGAGCTGAGTTTTAGAATAGTCACTGGGTCCAAAACATAGTAAGTAACTGTAAAGAGTTTAAGAATATGCTGATGTAAGGGATTTCAGCACAAAGACTACATTGTCATCCTTTCCTCTTCATTATGCAGTTTTGTAAGACTTCATGAAATTAACTATTTTGCACAAAACTGCCTGGAAAAAGTAAAGCATGTGAAAGGGTATATGCCTTCACTTCTTCAATGCAGACCTCTGCCAGCACTCTACAGGTAGCAACAAAACAAGTCAGTTCCATAGCAGCATTGAGTTTGAGAACAAGAAGGTGCACGTGCACTTTGGAAGCGGCTTTGGTGAGGTTTGATTTTGCTGTATGAAGTATTGGCTGTTTGCAGAGTATTTCTGGCAGACAGAATGTAGGACTGGCTGTGAGTTAAGCTCAAAGCACATCGATACAAATTGTGTTTTTGAAGTGTATGGTACAAGTTGAGGAAACTAGGTACTAATGTACTTCATATTATTAAATCAAAATCAAAAAGTTTGTTGTAGTTGTTTTATTTCTATGTAAATGCAATTATTTTGACAAATTAATAGTGAAATTTGGTCTTGTAAGCTGTGTTGTATGTAGTTCTTGATGTGGCTTTTGACAAATGGCCGACAGGAGGACAGGGGGAGTAATGTTACGTAAACAGAAGCAGCAGCACTATGGTGTCATCTATTTTTGCAGTGATAACAAACAAACAGCAGTGCAGGAAGATGCGCTTCTGCTTTCCTTCGGTGCTGGGGGAGAGGCAAGGCTGCTGCCCAGAACATCAGCACCAACAGGAGGTGGGGAACTGCAGTGCAGGGACAACATTGCTGCACGCAAGAAGTCAGCAAGAACTCAGCATGGGGGTGCTTCAGAGCTGCACATTACACCTGCGTGCTCAGAAGCACCTCCATCCCATGGCCCACCTTGGGTCCAGCACAAGACCCAGCTGCCTGCACACCTTGCTTAGCATGCCTCTGCTCAGGCCACGGGCTGTGGGTTGCTCCTTCAGCGCCTGCCTTACACAGTGAAACCTGTGTGAAATAAGGAGAAGGGGCTGGGCCAGGATGACCAGCCCTCACATCATTCCATTGCAACACTTAGCAAGTGCAGCCCTTCGTTTTTGTCTTGAAAGCACTTTGCCTCAGTCCTGTTTGACTCCCATGACTTTGTTAACAGCATACCACATAAATTCTTGATGTGCCTCTTAAATATACCATTTGCTTTCCAGCCTGGCTAACCCTTAAAAGCAGCTTCCTTACAGACACGATGAACAATGCAGCTTCCTTGCTCTGACTATGGCTTGGTCTCACCAAAGATAAAGCATACTAAACCTTGAACAAAGCCACCTAGAAATTAAGTCAGGCCTCCTAACATGTCCACTGTGCTTTCACTAATGAGAGACTCTACTAAATCATTTGTCTTATGTAGTTTTGCTCAGGTGCAACAGCATCCATCTCCCAACCCTCACTAGGAAAGGGTGACTAGCTACATACGCAGAGGCAGGGAGTTTACAAAGTAGCAGTCATTGAACAACTGTGGGCCAACTGTTTCTTGCACACCCATTCCTGGAACACTGCCGGTAGGAAGGCAGACCTGAAAAATCCTCCTACAGTATCTTAAGTCATCCCAGACCTGTCTAGGTAATCTCGTAGCCTTTCTGGCCTAACCCCTGACCCAGTTTGCTTTACAACAGCTTACTCTTGCTTTATACATAACTGCCAAGAAACTTAAGCCAAACTTAAGCCACTTACAAATTAGCAGCCAATCCCAATCATCAATGAAGTATACCAGCTCACTGAAAGAACAGCAACATAAGATAGTGAGTAGGTCTATGCTTTCATGTCAAATTTATTAGTCTTATTGTTTAACCTCACTGAGGCAAAAAATACAAAAGAAGTCTTAATTTGTATTTCATAGCAAAAGCCTCTAATCTATCCAACTCTCAAGAGGCAATTTTAAAGTTTCACCTTTAAATGAATATATATAAAACAAATAAGACAGCCAGTAAAGTACCTTGTGTCATCTCAGTTTTTAACTTGTTTTGCAATCAATACACAAAAAAGCACTGCAAAATTTACAAGGGGGGGGGAGCTAGAGGCTTTGGTGCACACGGGTAGGGAATTTGTGGCAGCTTTAAGCATACTGAAAAGTACAAGAGATGGTTGAGATTTTGGGATTGTGAAAGGAGGTTTATAGCAACATTTCTGCTAAAATTATCTACAACAGGACACTAAGTGCACTTAATATTCTACCTAGGAATAATCAAAAGCTGCTGGATAAACATAGTTCCTGCCTTACACATATTGTTTCAAGCTCCCTGTAGATGACAAGAGATTGGTCCTTTTGAACCACAGACTTTTTTCCTCCATTAAAAGAGAAGGGTAGGGAGTCACCAGTGTCATATATATACAGTCAGTATAGTGTCAGATACCATCACAAGCAATACAGTAAAATCTGGAAAAGATGAATATTTAAAATCCTGGTCTGTAAAATCTGTAGTCTGTAAAAGAGATTTTTGATTTACGAGTAATTATATTTTGGAACGCAACAGTATTTATAGCAAACCTTTATTCAATACTTTAAAAAAGTGTATGGAAGTTTTTCACGAACAGAGTTACTCAATGGAAAACACCTTTTTTTCCCCCCTTAAAAAGTTCTTCTGCAAGAACATCCATTAAGTGCATTTACCTACAATAATCAGTTTTAAAATGCATGGGTATTTCTGGGTTTCGTGTATACATAGATAGGATTTCCATAGTTAAGAAGCTATTGTCCTGAGCAGTGTACAAAGAGACATTATTTAAACTACTTAGTTACAGGACATTTATATAATTGACAACAAGCACAGAACAATTTATAGACTTTAAACATTTAATGTGCCTCTTCATCAAGGAAGGCAAATGATACCTGTATGACTGCTTAACACTGAGTGTCAATTTAGTAATTGTGTATTTAGATCTGCAGTATAAAGACATGCACAAAATGTTTGAGGAGTACATTTTGTTACAATAAACCAAGCTTGTATTCCATCATCATGTGTGGCTCTCCCATAACCTCACTCTGGGAAGGATCTGAAAAAAAAGTAAACAGCATTAGGCTTTTACTTTGCCACAAAGACCAACAGGAACTACAAAGATAACCATATTCATTTTTTTTTCCCATTTTAATGCTTAGCGCAAAAGTTATTTGACTGATTCTTGACAGTACCATGTAGTGCAGGTCTGTCTAACTCATAAGCCTCTGTCCAAAGCAATAATCAGATAAGCAATGCACCTTCAGTGCAACACTGGTACGAGTGTTTTGTGAAGGGGTAGGGGAGAGAACAATCCAAGTAAAACCAAACATTATTACGTAAGCACTATCTCCTATAGCCTCCATCTCCAGGCTGAGCTTTGTGTCTAATAAAAAGCAACTCTGACCAAAGCTCTTCCCGTAAGTGCCATACATCTTTTCAATGCAGCTTCTCTGGGGTCTAGCACAATAGGAGCTCACACCCCAGCCCTTCTGCTAGTTGGGACATAGTTGTGGTTTCTCTTCTCCAATTAACTGCCTTTTTTCACAAAAATTATATGCCCTTAAGTATCTTTGAGATCTCCACTCTATAAAGTATGGTTCATATCAGCCACTATATTCAAAGGTTAGCAGGGAACATGCAGATGACACAAGACATGCCAATTACTGCCAGTATGAATTTCATTTCCGTATGAAAACCAAAGCCAAAAAAAGATTTCAAACACACCTTGGAAGAAAGATACCTCTCTTTGCAGGTGTACTTTATTTTTGTTCCCCCCGTAACTAAGGTATATTAATGTCTTTTTGATGTTCGTCCAGAGACACCAAAATTACCCAATATAGCTCCATATGATAAATATAGCCTTACTGTAAAGGATTTTAACTAACCACTCACTCCGTAGCACTCTATAAACATGCAACAGCTTGTTACAAGCTATGGCAAACATCAAGCAATTTATAGGAGTTTGGTTATCGCTTCACCCCCTGAACCACAATCACCTGAGATTCCTTCCCTTGCTCCCTGTAAATTCACCCCAGAAAATAACACCAGATTTACCTCATGTCTCTAGATTCCCACTTGCTCCTCCATTATTCCCAGTTTCCCATATCCCTGTCTTTTTCCATTCTCCAATCCTACCTCAAAACACCCTCTGCTTCCTCCTATGTCCCTAACAGCTGGCTAGACAGAAGTCAGAAAGTCATTTTTTCCCCCTTTTAACTATTTTTCCAGGTTTATTCTATTTCACACATACTGTCTGTCAGTCAGTAGCCCATCACACAGCTGTTAGCTGTTGAATTAATATGCAGTGGTGGGAAGACTCCCTTATCCATGGTGCATTATTTCAGTATCTCCTTCCGCCTTTCTTTCTAATAATAGAACTTATAAAAACATCTTTATAGCCTCTGCCTGTCAAAATTTGTGTAACTGGTTCAAAAATTTCTGGAGAACCATGCATAAAATGTAAGCTACACATTATAGTACACAGTCTTCTGCTCCTTAAGAAACCCAGCCCAGAAGCAAACAGATTTATTCAGTATTTCAGAGTAATTTCCACACAACTAGCAGCTGAACCACATATATTCCTCCTTCCCCTGGTGCTTCTTTACCTTTAGGAATTCAGTTTTTATTTGCATTTTGCATGTTTAAAAGTTCTTATACCCTAGAGGCAAAGAACTTCAGTTCCCAAATTTTACCTTTAAATGTTTCTATAACATTAAAACAATGTATTTACCATTAAGAATATCCTCAAAGCCAATGCATTCATCATTTCCCCTCAGAGTATCCACTGCCATGTTTGAGCTGTGAAGAAAGGGGAGACGCTGGGCCTGTAAAAAGACAACAAGAGTTAAAGTTTTTGCAAAACTGAAATGGAGATTTTTGGATTTCTGTCTGAATTGGCTGAGAAAAGAGACAGACAGTCACCTCCTCCTTTGAGCACAATGATGGAATAAGAACTACTGGCACACAACAATATCAAAACCTACCCAACACCACCATCCTCTGTTTTTTATCACTGTTTTGAGAACAGCCTTTCACTAGATTTGCAGGTTTCACTGCAGTGCAGCTAAAAAAAAGTGCAGCAGTCAAAAAAAAAGTTGGCTTTGTCCCCTTCCCTGATCTGCTCCCACATAGCTGGCAAGTCCCTGCAACACATCTACACCCTGAAGTCAGTTTTGGAGACTGACCTTGCAATGTTTGGAAACTACATTCTAAGTTTCCTATCTCTGACAAGTCAGAAACATATATGAAAGAGCTATGCTAATTTTTATAGCTAAGCATAATCCTCGTTACAATTAAACTAAATCTATTTCTCAGATCCCCTACAGTTTTTAAGCTTTAAGTCCACTCCCAGTTACTTTCAAGCCTATTTTCTGTGCCCTTCACCTACAGGATTACAACAACAAAATCCAGTGGTTTTGTACAATATTCAGACTAAGTATTCCAAGAATGGCATATCTGTCCTCACAATTACATTCACTACTAGTAGTACAACTAATAAAGAGACCTCAGTTATACCATGAATGTATTTTACAAACAGAAGTATCGCGTAACTATCTCTTTACACACACAGTGTCAAGATTTTCATAATAACTAGTAGTACAATTGTCCAAAGTTCAAATGCACATACTATTTATTCCCTTAAATTTTAGGTGAAAGGTGAAATTAAACCAAAAGGGAGCTTATATATCTAACATGATACACAAAAGCCAGCAGTGAACAATCTTCTAATCTCCAATTTGCACCCCACCACCCCCAGAAATGCATTTTGGAGACACTTAAGAGGATCTTTGTCCTCACCTGCCTCACTTTCTACCACATGCTAACATCAGTAAGAAAAAGATGTTTCCTCACAAGAGGGCAATGTTGAGATCAAGGGATGTTTTCTCACATTCTGTTTGCCTTTTGCATCTTCAGGACAAGAAATTTCTACCAAGTTTAGTATCACTCACTGTGGTTCAGTAGCAACTGATCCGCAGAAAGGAAGTATAAAATTGCTCCCACTCACTTGGAGAGACAACTAACAGCTTGCTACCCTCAACAAGCCCCAACAAGAAGTTCACTAAGACCACTGAGCTTTCTGTGTATCCTAAGGGACAAAGTCACCCACCCTCCACTAAGGAGGATAAGAAGGAAGAGGAGGCAGCCTCAGCTTCCCAATTAAAAAGTTAAAACCTTTGAACTTAGCTCTCAGTAGACCTCCCCGATCTTACAAGAACAGCTGCAGAACAATAATAAGGACAAATTTTCTGCTTCAGTTTTTACATAACCTCTGTATCCACTCCCACATCACTACCTGCTTCAAACCCTTAAGGTCTCCTTTCTCTACAGATGCAGAGATTCCTTCTTATGAAGGCCTCCTGTTCCACACAGGGAAGTATTAATTTTAGAATTAATACTCAATTCCTCCTGCTTTTCTCTGAAGGCTTACAGGAAGCTCGTCCACAGAAAACCTAGAGTGCTTACCACTTCACCACACAACCAAAAAAAACTGCAGCTGAAAGCCTTTAGCATATTGACCAATCTGGACATTATTAACTGCACAAGTTGTTTTTAAATAAAAGCAGTTCCATGAGAATCTCTTTTTGGAAACAAAGTGGTTGTATTTCAAGGCAGAAAGACATCCTCCCAGATAAAAATTCCCCCAATATTTTTAAGTTATATCGGTTAGATAAGAACACCTACCTGTTTCACTGCTCTGAGTTCCATCTGCAGCTTTAGAGGTGCATGGAGTCCTTGAATATTTCTCAGTGTGGCAAAGTTTGTTTTGTCTTGATTTAACTGGAACTATCACAAACAACATGTTTTTTTTCAGAAAGAGCTATTTTCAAGTACAACTACAGAACAGATTTGCGAGATTCTACTTAAATAAACATTTACTTAAATGAACATCTACTTAAATGACATTTACATGTAAAAATTCAGGGATACCATCACATACATCTGAAATGCACATGGAGGGTAGTGATGCACTAACATCTGTTTTATAGAACTAAAATTGAGTTTTGCTGGATTTGACTATAAATCAAAAGTGGCAATTTTGTTATTTTTAACAATCAGGACATGTAACTCCACCAAGTGGTGGAGTTGAGCATTACTTTGCTACAATATTACAAGCACAGAAATTGGAAAGCTAAGTCTGGGCTAAAGTAAGATCACAAAGTGGAAAGCCACAATTTATGTTGGTTTTAGCTATTAAAGACTCTACATAAAATCACTTGAACTATTTGTTTTCTGATCATATAGGAAGACAGCATCATATATACTCTGTACGACTCTGAAAAAAACAAAGAAAAGCTCAATTTTACCAATTGCTCAAAAACTGATCAATAATATGAAGAAAACGTGCTTCTCTACCCAGTGGAGTATTTTTTTTTAATGAAAAAGTGCTGTCTCGTGACTACTCAAGTATACAAAAGAAACTTCTACTCAATGTTTCTGAAGCCTGGGTAATCCATCCTCAGCTCTGGCTTTTGCCATACTGACTACACGCTTGTAGTGCTAACGCAATACACTACTGTAAAGGAAAACAAAAAATACAAACGTCTTATTTTAAACCTGTACTCATTGAGGGTCACAAAAACTTGAACCTGTGATCCACAGACCATTCTTAAGCAGCCCGCAAGTGATGGCTAAGTTTGATAAGATTACATCTACAACAAATTGCATGTGTAAAATTTCTACACGGAATCTAGTAATTTAGTGAAAAGTATTTATGGGTTCACAGTCTGAAAGCCTGAAAACGAAGGTGTATGGCAAACCTAAAGACAAAATAGGAGGATCAGCTTTCCAGATGTGACAGGAGTGCCAGCCACCTAATGAGAGGCAGCATACACAACCTTTAAATGACTACACCTTACTAAGTAAACCACAACTCGGAAGCCCACCTACGAACTTGAGGAGTCAGAAGTGAGAGGTTAAAACCTAAACAAAGTTGCCAACAATGTTACTTCCATAAATAAAGTGTTACTGTTGCTAAACACCTTTATTTTGTTAAAGGCAAGACTTTGCTCATTACTTGCAGCTGCACAAAGCAGCCCAACCAACCACATTGCTAATTCAATCGGTAAGTAGTTAGGTGTGAAGACAACTACATGTAACACTGTACTTACATTTTTTTCTGACAACTCCAGGGGGTGGCTGGGCAACAACTCACTTCTCACACTTGTAAAGCTAGAAACACGAGGATAATTTAAACTTCAAAAAATTAATCAGGACACCAATTTTTAAGTTGTATTCCAAACTAACCCCAGATACAAGCATCAATCCTCAGAGACACAGGACTGGTACACTTTGAACTATTAAAAAGAATTAATGCTTAATGGCAAAGAACAAATAAGAGCTATCTACAGCACTGTTAGAAGACAGAAAGTGTTTAACTTCAGGCATCTTTTTTCCTTAGGTTTTAAGTTCAACAAAATAGAGCAACAGCTGTTCTTCCTTGACTCCCTTCAGAAAGAGAAATCCATTAATAAATGAAAACTGTATAGGTTTAATTATGTCCCAGCTAGATATCTGATTTTAGAAGTCGCCAAGCTTTTGCAGCTGAAATATACGGTGTGTTTTAGGCATACTTAGATATATAGATTTAGATAGATTAACTTTAATTTTTGTACCAGTGCTGAAATTAACCACTTCATGCACTGCTACAGAACACTTGTATATATGTATAACTTGGATATATTTCATATCGATTAACATTCGGACATCACTTTTCTAAAAAGGAGCAAACGGGTGGAAATCCATTAATACTACCTAGATGTCAAAGTGGTGTTCAACAGAAACTTTAAGCTTGAAGGACAATCTGATTAAACACACGGGCTTTAGGCTATGGCATTTGCACTACACCTGCCAAGAACCTTCTTTAAAAAAGAAAGATTTAATACGTGCTTTCTTCCTTTATCTGAAGTTCAACATCAGCTATGTCAGAATTTAACAACAAAAAGCAAAGTGTACCCTCTGCGCAG
Source organism: Cygnus olor (assembly GCF_009769625.2). Classification (NCBI taxonomy): domain Eukaryota; kingdom Metazoa; phylum Chordata; class Aves; order Anseriformes; family Anatidae; genus Cygnus; species Cygnus olor. Next base: position 187,250,225 of record NC_049169.1, read on the forward strand.
AAGATCATGACCTTCAAATGATCCAGAAGCTGAAAAATCAGTAATTGGGATACTGTCTTTCAACAGAGAAGCAGCTCCTCTGGAATCCTGGAACACAAAGCGAGGATTACTTCAACAAAATCAGCCTCCTTTTGCATATGCTCTTAGACCAGATAAATAAAACAAATTGCTAAAAGGCTTCCCAAACCACTCACACGCGAACCCTAGACTTCACAGTCTCTTTACAAAAAACTGCCACTAAATTCTTTTGGAGAGTCTAATGACAGACAAAGGTAGTGATGAAACGTTTTGAGGATCTGGCTAAATCAGAAATTCACAGTTACCCCTTCTTTGTTCCCACCCTGGGCTGTGGGGGTGGAAAGGAAGATTGCAGGTCATGCTCAGCTGATGGAGCAGACAGCTCTGAGCATTCATTTATTTCATTACAGGCAATATCAAGCAAGATCTAACTGAATATGGACAAATGGTTTAAGGCTCACATAAAGAGGGTGTGCTCAAGCATTCTAGTATTTCTTCATTGAAAGAACACAGGAGAAACAGTAACATGTAGCGGAAAACGAGAACACCACACCTCCACAGATATACAATGTAAAACCAACTTAACCCACACCACCAATTTAAAGCTAACCTGTTTGGTTTTAATGAGGTGATTTTCAGATTGTTCACTCAACGTGCCTCAGCAAGAGAGCAACGAATAATAGCCAATAACCTAATAGTTATTAGAAAACCCTTAAAATACCTGTTATAATATGCATAAATCTATATGGACTTGGGGTGCTGGCTGTTGAGACGCTCGACATGAGCCAAAAATATGCAATTGCAGCCCAGAAAGCCACCCGTACCCTGGGCTGCACCAACAGCAGCGAGGCCAGCAGGGTGAGGGAGGGGATTCTCCCTCTGTGCTCTGTGAGGCCCCCCCGGAGCCCCGGGCCCCTCACGAGGGCAGGGACCCCTCAGAGCCAGCCCCGAGGCCCCACCAAGGCCGCGCCGCCCCCGTGACTCAGCACGGCCCCGCCACCCCCCAGCGGGGCGGCCCAAGGGCTGGGGCAGGCCGTCAGCCTCCCTCCATCCCCTCACGGAAGGGAACTGAGGCGGCGGCAGCGGCACCCCCAGCTCCTTCCCCCCGCTCCCGCCGCCACCGCTGCTCCCGGCCGCCCGTCCGGCGGCCCCGCTCACCATCTTGGCTCCGCGCTCCCGGCCACTTCCGCCTCCTCCCCCCCGCCACTTCCGCCCCGCCCCCACCGCCCCTCGTGGAAGGGGGCGTGGTCTCGTGGAGGGGGCGGGGCTTGTGGAGGGGAGGCGGGGCCTCGCAGAGGGCGGGGCTGTTGATGGCGGCCGTTGGGGGAGGGCCGCCATTACAGGGGCAGCCATTACAGGGGGAGGCATTGGTGTGGTCATGAGAGGGGCGGCCGTGCCAGGCCTTTAGGTGCCGTGAGGCGCAAGTGCACCCTGCCTTGCCCCTCTATGGCCATTCCTGGGTTACCTCGGCCCTGTCAATGCTGGTGGCATGAGGGAGTGCGTCAAGGCAGCAACGCTTGATGTGATGCTGCAAGGGGGAAACATGGCCTCATGGCGTCTGGGGAGACCCCCGGGGGGCAGCACAGGGTGAACAAGGGGTGTCAGGGTGTGCTGCCCACCCGCGGGCAGCCCTCAGTTGACCACTGTCAGACACCAGCACCAAAAGGGTTTTGACAACTTCAATAAAGGCTGCTGTGTTAGTAGGCGTTAACAGCCAGGATAACAGTGTGGTAACTCAGTTAATGTTAGCTTGTACTTTAAGAAGTTTAAAAAGCTTCCTAACAGCCATAAAGTTTACCACAGTTTTTGCTGCAAAGCTCCAGATGTGCATCTGGCCTATCTATATTACGTATTTCTTCTGAGACATGTAGTTAACCGAAGCCCTTAACAGTTTTGCGCCAAATTGATGCGGTGCCATAAATTTGTGACAATTAAACATTAAATTTTGTACAAAAAAAAAGATATCAAAAAGAGAAAATTATATATGTTTTTATGTCACACAGCTTTGCATAATTATTCAGAAATACAAACCCTTTAAACTCAGTTTTCCTCTTGAGCAAAATAAGATCACCACTTAAAAAAAAAAAAAAAAAAAAAAAAAAAAAACAATCAAAGTTCTGGCCCTTTGTGTTAAGGTCTGAGGCTTAAAGCACAGACTTCAAAAGAATGGGAATGGAGGTTTGGGTTTTTTAAATCAATTTTAGGAAAATGGGTACCACAAAGGTTTCTCTGATCTTATAGTGGGTACTCAGATATTGTGGTGCTGGATTCATTATTATAGAACAGACGTGAATACAAAAAACAAATCAAGTTCCTGTTTAACTGCAGCTTACAGAAAAGCTAGGTTTGTCACTAAATGTATTTATTTATTGACTGAGTTTGTTGATCAGGATATGACTAGAGATGAAACATTTAACTTTCAAAGTCATTCTTGCAGGACACAGACAGGATACAGTCACTCCATGTACATTTTTGACATCACTGCAATCCAGTCGAGGCTGCATAACATAAAAGAACGTACATTGCAAGAAAGATCTGGTTTTCCTTTAAAGACAGGCTTTCACGCTAGGGAAAACTTCCAGACATAAACACAAATCGTGCACATATTTTCTCATCAAATTATCAAGTATTTCAGATTTGAGTAAGGTTTCTTTTAATGAATCTTACAGTGAGCATCTCAACGGTGGATGGCTGTAGTAGTATCTCATTCCTATCTGTGGCTCTGCTGCCAGTTAACAGAAGTTACGTGAGTGATTGTCAGGCTGACCAAGCCTTTGATGAAAAAAAAAGAGCATGTGGTGAGCGATGAGTGCTTCAGCTACTCAAAAGCAACGGGTATGGCTGTCCTCAGTGCTGCAGATGTTTTCAAGGCTGCCCCAAAGCCAGGCTCACCGCAGCGCAGACGGCAGCCCACAGGCACAGCCCCAGGCGCGCACAAGGCGCCGTGTGCTGAAGCCAGGCTGCTGGGGCAAGTTGCTGGCCTGCAGGTCTGTCTGTCTGTCTGTCTGTCTGAAGCCATCTTCCAGGCTGATGGTAACAGGGTGGAAGGTGGGATGCTGCTCAAGACGCCATTCTTTTAGTGTTTGTGGACACTCTAAAATTAGTGTGGAAATAACTACCGCTCCTATAAAATTACTATTTTTGCAAAGTTGAGGTGGTGAACTTCACATGTTGCTTTTAAAGATAACCTGAAAATTATTATTTTTTAAGAACGATTTTTTTTTTCAACGTTTTGCATAGGGAAGGTCTGAAATGTGTGAATGTTTTAAATTCTTTTCTGCATGTTTTTTTACCTCAACATTTTTGGAATGTCAAATATGGTCTCTTTGGTTTAGCTGGGGAACTTCCCTAAGGTTACAAGAGATATATAGACCATGAATTGTTTTATCTGTTAGAAATGGGGAAAATTACCTATTCTTTTTTAAAAAGCATACTTTGTTTCAAATGCTCTTTTAGCAGTTAAATTGGTATTAACAAATGTAAAACCTCATTAAGCTAGGTTTTAGACAGTCTGACTTAAGGTAAATTCCTGTTTCAATTACTTAGCTTTTTCCTGCCTGGATCCCAGCACGGCATCATTTCACATGAGGTCTGTACGGTCACATCAAAGCACGGGGGAAGAGACCTTCCAGGTGGATTGGAAACTTGTGATGACAGAGGTACAACATGGCCAGCTGGACAAAGGCTGGAACATCCAAGCTTCTGCCCAGACCTGTGGAAGGCAGCTCTTCCTTGGGAACTCTACTGCCATGTTACAGCAGTTTTTGAGCTAATATATCCTGCACCTCCAGTAAATTAAATTTTTACCTCTCCCATCTCTCCCATTCCCAGAGCTTTTTTTTTTTTTTTTTTTTTTGTATGAAGGGATGGAAGGTATAGAGATAACCATTTATGTACACCATCAGTCCTACTTAGTAAGAGCAAAAGGAGTATGTTGTCCAAGGAAACGTGCCTTTTATCCATAGCCTTTAATATTGATGCAGCTTTGTCTCTTTTCAAAATATAATTCTTTTGACGTATCAGTGGGCAAGCTGTTCTGAGTACGTGAACCTCTACCAGCAGAAAACCTTTATCCTGTGGTTCTGGGAAACTCTTTCCCTGGTTTCTGTCAACAGCCAGCTATAACCTGTTAAAGTGAAAGTACTTTTTATTTGTTTTTAATCAAATCAAATAAACACATTTTCTTTGATCTTTAAGAAGTCCATTCTTGTTAACTTGCTTTATACTTTTATGTTTTGTCATTCATTGTAAATCTAATTATTTAAAAATTATTTTGTTTTAAATTATTAAACCTTTTCTGAATTAAGATAAACAGGGGCATGTTTTGTTAAAGATTAAAAATAAATTTCACACAAAACTGCAAAACGTAGCAAAGATAATAATGTGTAGGCGTCAGAGTGTTCCAAAACAAGACTCTCTAGGGGCTCTTCTGAACACACGGCTACGTTAAAACCATGTTCTGAAAAGGCTCAGGAAACCCCTGACTCTAACCCACCCTTTCCTGAAGCTGGTGAAAGTATTTAGAAAAAAAGTTACTGTCGCAGGGGGAAAAAAAAAAAAAAAAAAAAGAATCTCACATATTGCCAAAGCAGATGATTTTTTCCTGTTTGTTTACCAGCAAACTCTACAGCTTGCAGGATTTTCTTGAGTCAAAACTTACCCATCCTCATCATTCACATGCAGCAAGCAGTCCAATATATGACAAAAAAGTTCATTGTTATCTCTCAATGAAAAGTTAACTTTGTTAATGTGCTGTGGGATCTAGTGGGAAAATGATGCCAACAATCTCTGTTTCTTTATTTGATGTATAAGTCATAACTAATTTTAAATGAAAAGATAAAGTGTATCTTTAGAAGTGTCTTTAGTTCCCATTTTGGTGGATCAGTCAGGGGCTGCCTGTTTTTAAGCCAAGTTAGGTTCTTGGAAAGAGGTCCTCGTTGTCTTGAAGTGGTGGCTTATTTTGTAGCTCGTCGATGCTCCTTTAAGTCCAGGTTTGGCATCTGTACTCCTTCTTCTTTATTTGGAGTAGTCTCTTGTTGAGACTCGGAGAAATCCAGGCTTCTCTTTTTCTGTGCTGCTGATGTGGAGCCAAAAAAGCAGGAGGAGGCTGCAAGGGGCAGAGCCAGTCGCTAGAGGATGCTCCAGAGCCAAAGTCCCTGGCCCTGCCTTCCATCTCCTTGCTTGCCAGCTCAGTCTAGCCGGCAGCTAGGTGCTTGTGGCATTTTTTAAGTAGTTTTCCCCTTTATCCGCAATGCTATGAGAATTATGAAAAAATAAGGTCAAAAGGGGAAAAGCAAGGTATGAAACAGCTGAAGCTACAAGGGCAGTACCAGGGGAAATGCCTCTATTAATGGCCGAATGAACTATTTTCAGTGAGCCCTGCTACCTCCTTGTGATACTGTTAATCTTAAATTAAGCCTTCAGCCCGAGTCCAGTGTTTAACCTATCCAGTATTCATGTAGCCAGGACCTCACTGCTCTGTAAACTCTTTTTGGCACCAAAACCAAGTGTCTCCTGAGACCTCACAGAAAGATATGTTTGTCTGCCCCCTCCGCCTCCCAGAAACCCCACTGCCCTGCACATATAGGTGAGACTAAGAGCACGTTTCCTGTGAGAGTGTCTTCCTAAGGGAAGCCTTGAAAATAATTAATAGTAGTCACAGCTGAAAGAATTGAATGGAACATTACTTCCCATTCCTGCTGCTGTGCAGGAAAAAAAAAATCCCCCAAGAGTTTGCCAAAATGCCTAGCTGCAAGAGGGGAGTCTGAGACTGCTCTGAGTCATAACCATAACCATTAAGCATCAAGATAATCAGAAGTCACCCTAATTTCCTCTTACAGCTGAAAGCAGTACGTGAGCCAGCAACAGTCAAAGTGAAAAGCCGATATTTTGCCAGAAAACAGACATTTTTTAGCAAAAAGATATGTATCACTCAAAATAATATTTCTTTTCACCATAAGAATCTGTAAACTGAAAATTTTCTCAATCTTCTTCTTCTTCTGTCACTTTAAAAATAAAACAACAGAGTGACGAAAGTTTCTGATCCAACCACAAAGTGCTTCTTAAGAATGTTATAATTAGTCACATAGATGATGGCTGGCTTAGAAATAGTTAAGGCTAAAAGGTAATTATGTGCTGAACTCCCCAGGATGTGAGCCAACAGTGCCTACTTTTAGCCAGCAAAAGCAGAAGTGGGTCTAGAGTCTCCTGAATTTTGGCCAAGCTTAGGTCTGAATCTGATGACTCATTTCGGAGGGAAAACTATGGTTTGATTGCATGTACATAAACAGAAGTAGTAGCTTACAGTAAGCAGCTTGTGCGCCGAGCCTGGCACTTGCAGGGAGCTTTCTTGAATTTCCGAGGGTTTCACGCAGATGCAGTGATCCCACTGATTCACTGAGTCAAGATGGGAGCAAAACGGCAAGGCTGGTTTTGTACAGAGGAATTACCGTGTTTCCTCAGGAACAGCTTTTAGTAAATTCAAAGCTTTTATATTTTTGAAGGGTATCAGTGGTTAATAAGTTGTTTCTAAGGAGAAAAATATGTACTGTGAATTTTATTTTTGTTCATTTTTTTCTGGAAACTATGATTAAACATTTTCCATGGGTGATTTTATTCATACTTCCTTACTGCAGGTTTTCCGCACAATGGGCTTAACATTTTTTTGCTCTTTGTATTGCATCTCTTCATTCTGAGTCTCTACAGCTACCTGTTTTATGAAATTAGTTACTTTTGTTGTTGTTGTTGTTGTATTTGTTATACTAATTGCATAAGTCATGTTCCTATGCTCAGATTTATGGTTGAAAGATGCTAAAAATATGCTGCTGAAACTTTGCTTTACATTGAGATTTCCCATTCGGTTTATATAGCATCATTAGGAAGTGCTCGTGACAGAAACTGTCAATGAATTTAAACAGTGGCAGCCCTATACTTACTGAATGGGCAATGTTGCAGCAGATAGCCAATATAAGTTTATTTACACTAAGGTATTTAAGCACGGCATTACAATGTTGTAGAGGTATTTTTAGTTAACATATTGAACTAAAACTAAAAGGAATTGGAGCCAATTAAGATAGTACCACCAGGAAAATTCCCCATTTCAGTTCCAAAAGAAATCTAGAGCTCTGTTTTGTAAAGAAGGATTGTGAACTGGGTTCAGAGGGACCTTCTGGGTAGAATAAAATAAAATAAAAAATGAAAGCAAATATTTTGAAGAATTAGATTTCTGGAACAAAGAAGATGCAAATGAACTGAGAAAACTTGTGTGGTTTCTTCTTCGGAAGGACTTTTTTAAGTTTTAAAAGATTACCGGAAAAACAAACCCCAAGTCGTTTATTCAAAGAGGCAAACAGTCCTGAAAGGGTTTGGGAAAAATATACAGTGGACATTTCATGAGAGACTGTCATATCCTCCTCTGAGAGTAAATTTGTGTGAATACCTTTGTGGTGGAGGATCTGAGTGGGCAGATCAAAGTAATACACAGGCTCAAGGGAGACAGGGAGGGGGAAGGGCGGTTGACATAGGATCACATTTGGATTCAAGGGCTCCTCTTGGCTCGTTGAGTCCTGTCCACTGCTGTTACAAAGAGCCTTGTTATATAATTATTTTCATAACATGTTAATAAACTTCCATATTAAGTTAACTTGATCCCGTTCCTCTTCTTACCTCCCTTACTGTTCTTATTCTGGGAAGTTGTGCTGGAACCTCATTGCTCTGGTTACAAAAATTTCACGTCTGGGCAGAAATCCTCTACAGCCAGGTTATACCTATTTGCTCTTGTGGCTATGCTGGCTTTTAGCTTGCATGGTTCTTCCTCCATGAAGGGGACATGAAGCCTCTAGGCTGTCTGTTCCCCTAGTAATCCCAGTAACCCTTCCCAGAACATGGTCCAATTTTACATATCTTGAAAATGAGTAATCAGAATTTTGTACAGTGCTTCAGATGAGGTCACATCAGTGCCTACTCAGTTTCATTTATGCAGTTCTCTTTATACAGTTTAGGATCACATTTGCATCAGACTGGTGTTTCATAGGCTAGTATCAAACTTTCTCTTCACCTGAGATCTTTAATTGGTAACTCCTAGTTTGCGATGGAGATTCTTGTTCTTAGCCTCTTGACAATGTCCTTATTTTATTCTGTTACATTGCTATTATTCTAATGTCATCTGTGTGTGATTGGTTTGATGTTCTTCCCTCTGGCTTGAGATCTCCAGACTCTCTGGGCAACCATTAACTATAATTAACAGATTCTACTTCTTGTGGCACCATCAGTTATGGAAATATTATAGAAGAGTGGCCCTAAAACCATTCCCTGAGGAACTCCAATATATCATGATTCATCCAATTTCAAGGCAGTTCAGATTATTGACTCTATTGTTATCTAGAATGCCCTTTCCCTCTCTTTCTAAAATATTGCTCCTAGGTGTACCAGTAGTCAACAGATTTGTACAATTTATTGAACGTCCTTATTGTAAGATTTGTGATTGCTGTGCTTGTTCTTCGAGTATTTGAGGTTGATTACCTAGATGATTAAATGTTGCCCATTCAGCTTTTATTTTTTTTTTCTGCCATCTTGGAAATTAGACATTTCCAGTTCTATGTTTTCTTCAAATTTACCGTTCAGCCCTACTACTATGTTCTACCTTCTTATTCTGCTTGAAAACTGAGTCAGAATGCTCATTCTGGGGGCTCTGCTTTAGACAGAAGTTGGATCTCTACCAGATCTCATGAACAACTATATCTACATTAAAACTATGATTATTATTTTTTCCAAATTTAATTTTCCCTCTAGTTTCCTACTAAATCTAATTGTAGTAAAAGCTACAGGTTTTGGCTTCTGTTTGAGAATATCATGCTGACCATCCTGAAAAGATGAAAAAAATCCTTTGAAAAAGAAAGGAAGGAAGAGTGTCTGGAGCCTTCTCCTCTGGGATTCTTCTGTCTAAAGAGCATAAATAAGGTCTCTACCCTAGAAGGTGTGCAGTATTGTAGCTTCTCAGTGCAATACTGATTTGCTGTGGGAGATCAAAATTTTCTTTTTAAAGTCATGAGGTGACATTGGGATCTGCTCTGTGTCCAAGAGAAACAGCTTCATTTTCATTATATGCTGAGAAGTAGCATTGAGATTGGGTGGCAAGATGTTTCAACTTCTCCCTCCCTCAGTACAGGAGAGATTTCTGAGTATGCTTATGTTCTTTGTCATTTCACACTCGTTTTTATAAATGCAAGACTAAAGACCAGGCCTCACATGCAGATACCATACAGAGGCGATAACTGTGCCGTTCCAGTGTTAGTCACACAATTCTTAAAACAAAATATATCCAGTACGTTTCCAAAGCTCTACAGAGCAGCATTTGCCTGCCCTTTAAATAAAGAAAAGATTACAGACATCAGGTGTACTTTAGCATTTTACATCACCCATGTTTACCTCTGCCTGCCAAAAGTTTAGTTTGTTCCTTGAAGTAGTCCTCGGATCCAACCTAAAACATGTGTCCCTGCATTTTCACTAGGTGGTTGTTGAAGACAGACTGAAAATCGCAATGCATCTTAGAGATATACACCCAAACGTCCACTACGAGGAGATCACCGGTTCATTTCATTAATAAATCCCAGAGAGCTTCTTGCTAGTCTGAAAATGAGAAGCCAATACATTAATATTCTGTTTTAATGCCACATTTCCACATGCCTTTTTCTGGCAGTTTTCCTTAAAGACTTGTGAAGTTATTCATCCTTAGTTTCATGCCCAATGTGCTGCGAGCTTATGCTTTCTTTAGTCTAATGACATATATTATGGAAAAATCTGTTGTTGGTTGATATCTTCATCTGCACTGCTTTCAGCTACAACTCACATATGTTGTGGGGACTGATAAACTTGCTGAGTTCCCTGCAGTTTGTTATCGCTGTGGTTTCCAGAGAAGTTGCCCCAGATTCCAGAAGAAGAAGAGAATTCCTCTGAATGAAGATTACAGAGATAAGGAGCATGAAATTATGTGTTTGTCCTTCATTCTTAGATACACTTATCTATTATTAATTACTGTCTGGTGTATATGAATGTAATAAGAGGTGAATGGTAGGAGATAAGAAAGAGAAGAGTGGATTTCAGGATTATTTCTCTGTTCAGAAGATTTTGTGCCTGTTTTACCCCTACTCACTCCCTCTCCCCACACCTTTCCTGGCATTTTAAAACTGCAAGCTATGAAACGAGATAGGTAAAATATCACAGAATCAATCCTCATACTATTCCTAAAATATTTTCATCAGTTGGAAAATGATGGAGAAAGAAAGTAAGCTCAGTAAGCTTACTGAGAAGTTAAAAGCCACAGCAGGAATTGCAGAAGAGAACTCCTTGAACCTGTATCTGTGCTTATTCACAATAAGACACTAGAGAATTTAACTGTCTTATAGGCAAGGGGAGGATGTTACGTGCTCACTTACTGAAATATGAAAGCTAGAAAACAGTTTTCCATTGTCTCCGTCTCACATATTTTTCTTGTTTTTCTGAGAATTTTCCTGCAGCAAAATGTAAGATGCTGACTTTGCAAAATATGTTGTTAAAATTTTGGAAAACATTTCCTGTTTTCTGTACAAATTATGTGAATGTAACAGTGCCAGGTTTTCCTTGAAACACTGAGGGAATCAGCATCTGAGCATGGAGTCATGGCACTTTGTTGGGAAATCCCACTTCAGGGATATCTCTATAGTCTTTTACTTTCTTTTTCTTTTCCTGAGTGCAGAGCCATTTTCTTCTCTTAGAATCCATATTCAGCCTTGGCTTTGCTCCTTACTAGCAGTGAAATCCATATTACAGGTGTGTTTTACAAGACTTTTTCATCAAGCAGGAGAGAAGCAGAAGAGGAAAACAATAAAGACATAAAATAAAGCATTTGCTTCTTGTCATCTAGGTGAAGATTGTAGAAAGACTCATTTATAACAGGCTGTGAGCCTTAATTACGAAGTTTATAGGTAGGTGATGTTTAGTCCTCACATCGCAGCCTCTTCCTTCCTCACTAGATCACTGTTCCTTGGCGCTCACAATGTGTCTGCATTTTCCTAAAAAATCAGTGCATCTTCCTCTCCAGGAAGTGGCTTGTTCTTTTATAGCAAAGCCAATCTTTGTCCTCTTTAAAGGCCATATATCCTCTGCTGTCTAGGGACAACACCCCTGGACACATTTGTCTAGACATACTAGAGCCTGCATCCCTCTTCCTATACTCAATAATGGACATTTCTTTAAAACTGGCTTTATAGAAAACCTCATGTATCCAAGAAGTATGGTGCAGAACTGTGATTTTGAAAGGTATATGTCTTTATGCTGTCACACAATTTTTATGAATTTTCTTCATAAATATGCATGTAATACAAACCTTAATTTTTAATATGTAAGCCTCTATGGGTCACTTCTCATTCCTTCTTTCCCATGCTATAAAACAAAACAAAACAAAATAAAACACATCATAGTATTTTTTGAGTAAGCTGGACCCTAGCATTTCAAAAATAAAGGACGGCCCATTAGTTCCCTGTTGATTCTTTGTGGTCCACTGGTAGGGAATGTGGGGTGCCCTATAAATGTTATTTGATAAAAGCTGAGGCTGGGCACCCTGCTGTTTTTAAGGATCATGCTGAGACGAACTGCTGGTAGGATATGCAAGACAGCAGATTTGTTTATCCTTATTTCTCCGCTCACATCCCTGAGCACACATGGTTGCTGTTTTTGTTTTGACTAATTTTGACTTTTTTTTAAATGTGAGAAAAGTGGTCAAAATGATGTAATCCCCGTCTGAAGTTCAGGCGCGTGTGAAAGAGTGGAAATGCTGACAGGCCTCTGGCTCGAGCTGTCCTCCAGGCTGAAGGCTGCCCTGCCGCCTCTACCCCCTTCGCCTCATTGTTCTCAGACACCCTAAGGAGGAAACCAGGCAGCAGCGTGAGGAAGCACGCACGCTTCAAACATGCACTCGGTGGACTTTGTCAGACTCCAAGGGGATTGCCCACGGCCTTGTATCAGCCCAAAATGTGATATATTTGCTGCTCTTATTTGCTCAAATCTACCTTATGACTTTCCTGAGGCCCAATCAGTTTTGTTTTTAATGATTTCAAATTGCATCCAGTCATTAGGATGTGCCAACAATGACAACAAATGTTGTCATTTTTGTCTCCTAGATTTATCCTTATATGTGTAGATTTTGTTGGTTTCTTAAACTGTAAGCCATTTCCTTCCCATACAGGTTTTCCCTGTTACACAGACACACAACAAAGATTTTGTTTATTGTTATTAATTATTTGTATTAGTGTAAAATATGCAGGCAATCAGATGTTGGACGATGATTGCCTTGTGCGAGGTGGTGTACATAGAGAGAATGAAAAGATCTTTTCTACTGCAACATGTTTACAGTCAAAGCATAAGCAAAATGTCAAGGGGCAAAGTCTGTAGACCAGCCCTACCACCTTTAATCTTTCTATGTTATAGCTGAGTGAGTGACATGGATTTAAAATGCCCTAGGTGTAGATTAAGATGCATTTAGAGGCAGAGATACATGTTTATAAGAATGTAAGCAATACTGCAGTAGAATGTGTGTGCATCATCTTTATGCTGATTAAATTAAGTTGGGATAATAGGAACTGGGATTCCAGGAAGAATGTCAAATGGAAGACATCAGAAGAAAGAGCTGAGCTGGGACTTTCTAGAAACATGGTTAGGAAAATAGACTTGGCAGCAGATAACATGTTGGTAAATTCCGTTTGCTTTAGAGAGAACTCAATAGCTTTATATCAAAGATAAAGTAGTTGGAGAAGTTTTTTTTTTTCATTATTGAACTCAAGCTTGTGGTAGAGGTGCACTCTTGCTTCACGTATATGTTGTTTTGCTTACTGCCCAACACCTGGAGAAGTAATAATCAAGGTGGGATGACGGAAAGTGCAGGCAGACAGACCGCCAGGTATAAAAAAAGGATGCAGTCTCTACTAAGCATATGGAAGAAGTCATTTCATTTTTGTGGTGATCCTGGCATTCTAATAGTGCAGTGCAAATTTAAGACTGGAAGGGATTTGTGCTGTTTAAAGAACTAGCAAAGATCTCCTCAGTATGTGTAGCAGTCAATGTATTTGTCTTAAGACAATTCCAAAGGTATTTTTCCCAACCATTATTCAGATTTAGCCCAAGTTTATTTCTTGATAATCACTGAGATAGTTTTGTGATTGCAATATATATATATATATATATATTTTAATGCAGAGATTATCATGTGTTTTTATCAATGTAATATAATATATTCATTCCAACTCTAACTCTATTCTGATTAATGCTGCATCTGAAGGCTTCTGGCATAGGAAGCAGTTTTACATTATATCTTCCTGGGTGAGATCCTTCTAACCAACTGCAGATGTCTACATGATGCATGACCCCGGAGCTAATCCCCCTACCTTTGCTGTCAATGGCACTCTTATGGAACATTTTGTCTTACACTAAGACGGATAACTAAAAACTTAAGGAAATGCATCCTATCCTTTGCCCTGTTGGATTCCACTTGCGAACGTCATTTTAGTATTATTTGTGGGATCTGCAAATATCTAAGTATTAATGGATTTATCCTGTTACTTAATAGATCGGCAACTGATTTATTGTGAGATTAAGTTATTTATCCCAAATCACAGAAGATATTTTAAGAAATTTTGGAAATGAAAAATGATCTTGGCTTCAACCTTGCAGACTAGACAGAACATCCTTCCCCTCTTCCTGAAGTTTTGAAGCTATATATAGGAACTTTATCTCTGTGTGTATCTCTGTATGTCATGCAGCTGTATTTACTTCTGATTCAAACACATGGTTAAATACCACTGAAACTAAAGTGGATTTCACCACGTGGCTTAGGTTCTTCCCTGAATTGTGCCCTTGTCACAATGTTGTAAATAATACAATAATTTAGCTTGGAAGGGGTCTTAAGGACCTCATCTGGTCTAAACCCCTTGCCACACTCAAAATGGAGTCAACTTTGCAATTACACTATGTTGCCTATGGTCTTGAGTATCTCTGAAGATGGGGAGCCTGTTCTACCTGAGCACCTCATTGGGAAGATTTTTTTTCTTATGTCTAATAGGATCTTCCATGGTTGCTGCAACTTGCCTCTCCAAGAAGAATCTGTTTTCTGTAACCACTAATTAATTAGTTGTAGAGAGAGAGATCAGATCCATTCTTGGCCTTCTGTTGTCCAAGCTGAGCGAATCCAGTTCTCTCACCCTCTCCTCCTATGCCATGTTCTTCTGTGCCTTAAAAATTTTGTTCCCTCTTGTACTGGTCTCTAGCTTGTCTGTGTGTTTGTACTGAAGATCCCCAAACTGGACACTGTAGTTCAGATTTATCTCATAAGTGCTTGGCAGAGGGGAAAAACACTTTCTTCAGTCTATGGGCTATGCTCTTACTAATGCAGCACATGGTTGTCATTCACTGCTGCAGAGTGGACAATATGGCACAAATATCACAAGTACTGTGCAGGTCCTGTTTTTATTCATAACCATGTGAGATCATTTCTCTTTGTTGTCGAAGGACTATAGCCCTGCCATGGGCAACAAGAAATTCGTATGAGAAAATTCCACAAATTCAGCACATGCTACCTGCCTTTGGACTTCAGTTCCAAACCCTGTTTGGTTTCAAAACCATATTAGGTGATTTATTCTGTTTTTTCAATGTTTAATGCAATGCATTATTTTAATGCATGTTTTCTGATGTCTCAGCTGAACAGTGAATTGTTCTCTGTGCAAAACTGCCTTGCTCTTGTAAGGTAATAGCATCTTGACAAGTGCTGAATGCTTTGGGGAGAGGGTTTTAATCAGTGAAATTATGGCAAACACAAATACACCAGGCAAAAAGTAACTATTGTTGTACCTTATTTTACATTTGGGGTTTCATGCCAGGAAAAAAAAAAAAAAAAAATGTTTTCATGGCATAGGTTCTATTTTGAGTGGTAAAGCTTAAGCTTGTCAGATTGAAGGTGCTCAGTAGAAGACCAAACCATGAAATCAATCAGAAACTATGCTATTAATATCTTTTTAGTCTCTGTATAGGTGCTGGGAAATTGCTTCATCCCCTCTGAAATTCAAAGCTAGAGAGAAAAAAATAGGAGAAAACAGAATGAGAATACTGCCAGATGTTAAAAAACTAACTGAAAAGTATTGAAAGTATTTTTTAGAACTAAGCAGATACCTGAGTGGACAAATTCCAACATTAGCAGCAGCTAGAATCTGGGTTTTGATCCTAACTGCTACCAAATAGGCTGTTCACTGGACAGAAGACCTGCATCTGTCCCCTCTGTGTCTCCTCAGGAAGAGGCAGAGATTCAAAACACAAAAGCACAGAGAAATCATGTGTCCATTTGAATGGCATATTGCACCAGTGCTATCGTCCACCATTGCATTACCTGTCTTCTAGGTGAGCACTCCTAAATCATATTTTCCTATCAGTATATCTAAATGAGGGGCTTGGACTTCTCCGATTTTTGCATCTGGGAATTCATGCATCCTGACTTCATGTTCAAGCAAGACTTCACAGCCATCTAACCTTCCTTCTGTGACTTCATTTCCCCAGGGAGGACGTGCAGGGCTGCATGTGGTGGGGAGGTGTATGTCTCCTAGTCGCTGTGGGTAGCTGGGAGAGGGAAGTAGAGGGCACACCACCAAGCGCGTCTGCCCTGTGGTTCAGACATAGCCTTTGATGTCACCTGCAGTCCTACAACCAGGCAAGGCCAAAACATGTCCTAATTAGCTGGACTGTGCTCCAAACTCTCACCGAATTCCTGTCTAGTATGTAAAACATTTTCCTAAACTGAACGGAAGAGAACTACAGAGGCTGGAGTGGCACGGGCTCCAGTGAGAGTTTCTTCCACTGTTTTCATCATTTATGTACAGATCCCTCTCTTTTGGATGACCCTTAAGGCTCTTTTAGATGTTTAGTATTTGACTTTTCTTTAAACGCATGTTAATTTTCTGGTGATGGGTTGAGTTAATGTTCGTAGCCTTTTGTGGTCCCTGATTGACATTTCCTATTATTTAAACAGCTAATCAGCCTTATTTTATTAGGTGTAAATGTTTTTCCATGCTCTGACTGGCAAACACTAATCTCTAAACTTCAGTAGCATGTAGGAATTTATTGCCTGTTAATTGTGCCCTAGGGCACAGTGACTTTTAAAAGTGAAATAACAATCATTATGTCTCCCTATATATATATGTACATATATATAATATATATATTGAAATGCCTGTGTTGTAGCATATGTCTAGTTGATATTATCAGACATTCAGAGGGCAGCCATTTAAAATTGTACTGATTTTTTCAAACAAGGTGGAATTTTGGGTATTAATACTAATAAAAAATACAAAGATATGGTTGCTTTGCTTCCGTCCACAAGCGATTGCTTCTAAATGGTTTTGTATTTTTGGTTCTGACTGTCCTTATGACAGCATAAGTACCAGATTGTGTGGATGTTACATGATTTTACTCTTTATGCATAATGATTTTAAAGCCTCTTACATTCTGCTGCTTCTGTAAGGGCTTTCTTGGCATTATGCTCTATTCTTTTGATATTTTGTATGTTACGTGTCAACAGAAATACTTCTCAATGTGTGACTCAGTGATAACACACTGAGTTTTCACTTCACTTTTCAACGCATTTGCCTTTATGTCATAAATTCTGAATGTTTTGTGGGGTCTTATTCAGCCACCCACTCTTCCTTCTACAATCCTTTTCTCAGAAACAACAAATTAGTCAAGATTCCTTCTACTTGTCTCTAAATATATTCCTTAATGTGACTATGAATTCATGCAAGAATTCACTGTCAGTTTAGGTCCAACTTAATATATATTCTTTTCATTTTCTAGGCTAATGTATATCCTTGGAAAATGTACCAGGTGAAAAACTGTGAAGGGACTGGAAGAATGATACCATACTCTAAATGTTGAATATTTTGATCATGGACTTCTGATGTAGGTTTCTATAGAATAAGATTAATGCGTTGCTTACACATTTTGGAATCCTAACGTGGTTCCCTTAGAACTCCTAAGGAAATGACTCCATAACTGTGAGTGATTAGATACAATATAGAGAGTGTGTGTGTGATTGGAAGGGGAAGCAGTGTCCTTGATTGCACAGTTTTATTCTTTTTGGGCCTCATTCCCAAGCATCTAAAAATATGCTGCGCTGATCCCTTTTATTCTGAGGCTATATCCTACCTCTTACTTCAGCCACCACTTCCTTTTGGCTTACCTTCTTTAAGTTCTGACCCTGCAAGATATACTGTATAAAACTGCTTCAACCGTAGATATCTAAAACCAGACAACCAAGGGGATAACTGTGTCCTGTTATTCCAAAGGATGCAGAACATTTGCACCTCCCATTAACTTCATTTAACAATGCCAATTCTTAGCACCTTTCGAACTAAGGAAATGTTTTCATGCTAAGACAAGAACCTCAGTATGAACTTCTTAGCCTGTGTCTCTTCTTACAAGTCTTTGTCACAAGATAAGGGTGCACAAGCAGAAAAAGTTATATAGAACTCTATTAATCCTTTAGTTCAGGCTACAAAGTAGATTTTTGTCTTATTTTAGAAAATAAGAAGTTCAATGGAAGTCTTGTGTTGCTACCTGCCTCTTGCAGTGCTGCTCCAGTAGGCTCCACTTGGACGGTTTTCAATGAGAAAAGGAATGCAAAGAGAGGTTCGCTAAAGGTCTTCCACAGTGCTTACAGAGATGTCACACAATTTTATACATATTAGGGAGCATACAGAAAGGTAAAATAAAAATAGTCAGATAGACCATATACAGTAAGTTATGTTATCTAAATGAAGGGGAAGAGGGAGTGAAGCCATACTGAATAATAAATAATATAGTCACTCTGAAAGCAAAAATGGTAAGCAGGAGATACTGGGACTTTTAAAGAATATTTTCACAAATTTCTCTACATAACTTGCATTTTACATCTGATGGAAATGTTTCTGCTATCCCTTCAGACCAGCAGTACAGGAGAAAAGGAATGATCAAAATGACAAGAGGGTTTCAGGAGGGTTGGAAGGATGTCAAGCTTTTGCAGCCATGTTACAGGATAAAATATCACATCTTACAGTGTGCTTACAGTGTACCAGACAGTGCTAGCCAGGGAAACAAAACCCTCTGGGGTCCCCTGATAAACCCATGCACTCCATTTCTTTCCGTTCCATTCTACTTTTATTTTGGTTTGATTTGTTTTATTTTGTTAATTGCCGGAAAGTCTAAGGTGAAGAGCTTACTGCTTTTGCTGGCAGGAATGGAAAGGGCGATTCTACAGTCACTGTGTGGGCTGCCACAGAGAAGATTTTATGCTTCTGCTTAAGTTTCTTCCTCATTAGCTCAACAGTTTCCTGGCTGGCACCAATATCTCTGTTTTACAGCCAGGGACTACCCTTTTCCACTATTGCAGTCTTATCTCCTGACATTACTGTCATCTCTGTCTTCCCTGCTGCTGTTCCTCAACAAGTTATGAAGTAACTACAGTGTTTACAGATTGTCAGAGATGGTTTTATTGCCTAATTTTGTAGGCAGCTTGCAGGATAGTCTCCAAAAATCTTGAATTTCAGAATGTGGTACTTTCTGAAGATCAGGTCCACTTGATATAATTCCAGTTGGACACTCATAATTAGGAGCATCCAACACCACTACTTCACTTGTGGAAGTTCTGGCTCTAATGGGTGCATCCATTCCCTCACCACATTAATACTGTGTGCCAAGGTTTCACTTTTATCTGTGTTCTCACATTATCCAAGCTGAGGTTTGGATTTGGGATCTTACTTTTCTTATGGTCCAGGTACGTTTATTATACTGACCATAATCACTGCATTAGTGGTGTTTTCTCTCTCATACAGGAAGAAAACCTCATGATGATTTCAGTTCAGCCTTCTTCCTGTCTTCTTAACTTTTGCAGCATAGGAATCTCAATAATAACATTGATCTCCTTTAGAAGGTGTTTTCAGATCTATTTCTATAACATTTCTGATAGCAAGTTTTAGGGTATTTATTTTTTTCCTGACTGAGCATTTGACATAGAACAGCTTTATCATTGCCAAGATCCTGCAAGAATCCAGAAGCCCATCATTTGATTGTTTCCTTCTCTATAAAGGCATTTCTGTTGTTTGCAGGTTCTTGCAGCTCCTCTGCTGAATTTCATGAGCCCAAAGGAAAATCCACTGGTCATCCATTGCTCTAGTTAAAATTTGATTAACTGGGGGGAGGGAGGAGAGAGAAGGGGAGATAATCCAGATTTAAAATAAAATAAAATAAAATAAAAAATAAACAAAAAAACCACAACAATACAAACATCGGTCAGTTAGCTTATAAGAGCATATAAGCACGCAACAGAGAAAAGGAAAGGCAGTGCAGCTGTTGATTACAGAGCACAGAGGAGTCAAAATTGGTGCTGACCTGTTCTGCTACTTCCACATCATGGAGGACCTTGTGGAAGAACTGTTCATCAAATGGACTCACACAGCCACCTGGGTGTTCCTGTTTGGTGGCATGAGCTGGATCCACTCAAGGGTGACAGAGCTGGCTCGGTGGAGATCTTGGCAAGGGGCTGATGTAGAATGCATTTCCAGCACTGTAATAGTGATTAGGGAGACATGGACACGTCCTTAAACCAAATCCATGTTTGTTGTGTCTGAATTAGGATATGTTTAGTATTTTTTCTGAATTATTACTTGCATTTGGCAGAATGCACAGAGCTGGAAGAGGGCCCTGTGAGGGTGAAATACAGACAAGTATGAAATTACTCTAAAATATTGCAGAAGCATCTTTGACAACGGTAATATAACTTACTTGGTATTACTCAGAAAAGAGCACTGCATTATTTGAAATTCTATATTATTAAGTTCTTCACCATTATAATTCAGAAATTAAGCTAAAGTGAACTTGAAGCTAAAGGAACCTCAGATCAATACCACTATTATTGAAATTAACCCAAAGGAAATCAATTCCCTCCCAGCTTTTAAACGCATTTAAAAATGTCAAGCTCTGCTCTAGTCTTTATGGGTCCTTTAGCAGTGATACACTGCCAGCAGAACAGGAGAGGCATGCGAGTTTCTGATTTTTTATTACCGGTTTCTGTATTTACCAAAATCTGGGTTTGCTATAAATTGTTTTAGTTACAAGGCACAAGAGGTGGGTAATGTCTTTCAAGAATCTGGCCAGTTGAATAAAATCATGTTGAATAAGAAGCTTGTGCTAGGTTAGGGAAGGTGGTTCAACAGCAGCATGGGTCTGTGGGTATCTCCAGTCTTTCTTGGCTAGAAAAGGATAAATAGCTTTTTTTCTTGGCCTTTTTCTTCAGAAAAGAAGAAAGATAAGTGCAAATGAATGTGGGTAAGCAGATATTTAAATAAATGGTGTTTGTATACATTTTGATATTTTTCTAAATCTGCTTTCCTTCTTTGTTTGTAATGTCTGTTCTGCACATTCTGCTCACAGTGCTCAGAAGGACATTATTAACAGCTGTTGGCTAAATGAAGTTCTGGGATTTGGAAGAGGAAAATATGAATTCTTGCTTAGCTGTCTCTAGGAATTTCCAGCTCAGAAGAGGTAGATTTTAAGGTATATTTTCCATAGTTCATCTCAGGAAAAAAGTGTACTGAAAAAGGATTGGTTCATCTGCCTGCTATTAACCATCAAATCATTTAAAGAGTATTTTCAGTTGATTTTTATGTGACTCTTTTTTACATCTTTCCTGTTTCTGCAGCATTAGTTTCTCTCCTGTTCTTTGACTCTGATGCTAGTCTTATCTTTCTCTCCCTGTGATTATTTAATGACTACTTCCATTTCCATAGCAATCATGTTACTATTGTTTTTATGTCTCTGTGCCCAGGGCTACTGCTGTTTGCCAGCATACTTCATGTTTTCTTTTTTAATTAGTAGCTGAAAACACCACACAGAAAAGCATAAAATGATGTATTGCTATGTTCTGGAGCAGTGGCTGTGGCATAGCTTCGAGGAAGTAGTTTGTAAAGCTATTTAAAAGTTTTAAAGATTTAAATCATTAACATTTAAAAGGGTGATTTATGACCTGGACATTTTTCTTCTGTAATTGTAGCAATTTGAAAGAGAGACTGAGGAAAAGGTAAATGTGTACTTATGATACTTTATCCAGATAGTACGGGCTCTATGTTCTGGTATATGACAGACATTTTTTATTACATGGACATTTATTCTTCTTGTTCTTCTATTTCCTTAAAAAAAAAAAAAAAAAAAAAAAAAAAAAAAAAGCCAGGTCTCTTTCAGCTGACACTGATAGGTTTGACCCCACGATAATAGTTTTTGGGTAAGTACAACTTAAGTCTAGACAACTAAGAACAGTGCAAACTAAGGAAAACCAAAGAAAGGAAGCATCATCCCTTTTAGGTAAAAAAGCACTTAAAAGTCTGTATGAAATAAAATAAATAAAAAATAAAAAACAAACGACAGCAACAACAAAAAACAATAGCAAAGCACTACAAAAAAACAAAGATGAAGTAGTATAATGAAAATGTAACCGAAGAAGTCACTTGTGAAAGAGAGAAAAGGGAAATATCCTGTCAGATCTGCAGCCTCCAGGCTTGCAAATCCATAAACAAGTCCTTGGAAAGAGGAGAGAGAGACAGAGAGACTGTGGGAGGAACACTCTAAAAGAATGCCAACCGAAAATGAAACACCGTACTAGATGCTGTAATATTTCCCATCACAATTGAAGTGAAAGATGCCTTTTTTTTTTTTTTTTCTCACAAGAATGGTGCAGGTGAAGATTAACTTATGGGGAAACACTTAAAAGTTTGGATGGCGGTGATGAGGAAACATCATTAAGTCTCTGTTCTATTAAATAAAAGGAAGTTGTAAACACAATGACAAAGAAAGGTGACCAAAGTGACTGTGGCATCTGAGTGTGTGCTATGTTCTGTTCAGAGACAGACGAGCATTCTGCAATATTATCCAAAGCAGAATAAAGGAAACAACTTACGATAAATAAGGGAAGCACAGACTGAATTTCAAAATAAGGAAGATCAGTTCTTCAGCCGCGATTCCTCAAGCTACTGCCTGTGAGTTAATTTTGATTCTGGAAACAGTAAACCACAGAATAATTTTAATTTCCATATTTCAGCCAGAAGAACACACACACACACATTCTCCACCCAAGCAGGGAAGCCAAGTGAATCAGGGGAAAATGAACATAAAAGCATCTCAGCCTACTTTTCACTGAAGTGGAAAAAAAAATGTAACAACCCTCCAAGAAATTCTCTTTAGGTTTTCTTTTCTTCTAAAAGGATGAGTATTCTTTGCATTAACAAAAGATTAACAACCCTTAAACAGAGTGTTAAATGGGAAAGAAAAAAAAATAGGAGACACTCCTCATTCAGTTTATAGGTGTAAAATGATGTTTAGGCAACCACCATACCAATACATTTGGGAATATCTTAGGTGTTGTGGTATGCCATTATACTGACGAACTTTGTCAGTGGTTTATGTCAAGATTCAGGGATTAGAAGGTATATCCAGTTTAGATTTCAGCAGGAGTAAAAATCAATATCAATTACTTTCCACTCCTGTTTTGTATTGATGCTGACTTCACAAAGTTAAAAAGTCTATTCTACTGAATAGACATTGCTGGAAGATCTTGATGGTGCTGGCAAGATGGTGTAATAAACTCACAAGAGAAGATTCTTCATCACTGCAAAAGAGATGGTCGAGCCAATGCCAGAGCTTTTAAACTCATTCTCTCAGAAAGGAAAAAAGTTCAGGAAGAATTTCAGTTTTCATGCCATCCAGGAAGAACGCCAGTAGCTGACAATGAAGCACCTGCATTCACCATCTTTGACATGACTTGGTTGCTGAAATGCAACCTAAAGTCCTTCCAACTTAAGTGCTGTCCCACCTTTGCTTAGGGGAAAATACTGAGAGAATGCAAAAATCATATCTCCACCAAACTCCAGAGCCTGGAAGGCAGATCCTCCTTGAGGCCAGGGACAGTCCATGCAACAGTTTGCAGTAGGGTGTCTTAGCTCAGAAGCAGCCTCAACCAAACATGCCTGTGTTGTTTCCAGATCCAAGCAGGCTCTATTCAGTCATTTGAACTCATTCATCTCCTTGGCATTGCCAGTTCTAAGGTTAATGATACTACCGCTGTGAGGCCAGGTCTGTCTGCACCCAGTGGAGTGATCACATCCTTGAGCCAGGCAAACCAAAGCCCACTTGGTCTCTGTGCCTTGTGTTTCCTGCTGTCTCTCTATAGACCCTCAAAGGTGTGCAGACAGTAGAAAACATCAGTTACAAGGACTTAGTCTAAATCTAGGCCTAAATGCCTTTGAAAGTAAATTCCTTAGAAAGTATCAGGTATTAAGTGGTATTAAATTACAAGAAATTTCAAAAGAACTCAGCAGGGTCTTATCTCTAACATGAGCCAGAAGGGAAGATGAAACTTTCTGAGATATGTTGATAAGAAAGCCTGAGGGACAATTCACTTGTCCAAACACTGCCATCTGGAGATGTAGTGGAGTTGTAGAGGCCCCAGTGAACTCTAGACATTGGATCCCTCGTGAACTCTAGACATTGCTCCTGAGGAACCTGGGCATCCTTGACCTATACCATCCCTTGGTGAACGACTTTCATGCCGCAGGTTATTAGAGGTGGGGTTAGACACCTATGTTTGGCACCAAACTGAACCCTGCATGTCCACCAGAATGGTGGGGGTTATTGAAGGAACATGAAGTATTCCACTCCTCAGCAGGGTTCAGGGGAAAAAATATTTCACATCACATTATTTTCAGCTTCAAAGAGCTCTCCATCCTGGATAGAGAGGCTGGGGAAGCCTTTCCATGCCCTCAGCAGGATGTAGTCACTGAGAAGCAGGCTGGTTCAGAACAAAGCATGTTCCTCACAGACGTGTTGCACATTTTCATCTGCTGATTCTTTGAAAGAGCTTCAGGATCCTCCGGTGGGAGGAGAAACAGAAAAACAAGCAGGTACATTTCCTGTGAGTCACAAAACTAAGCATTTACTTTTAGATCCACGTATTTGGTTTTGAATAGACTGGAGTTTCACAGGCACCTTTTTTTTTGTTTCAATTGTGCAGCTGTCTTCTGAAACAGTATGCAGTTTTGATGGTTGGAAACTCTATCGGCTACATTTCTAGACTATTACAGTACAACCATGTGTTTTATTTTGTTTTACCTTGCAATATGCTCTTCTTTTCTGCAGAGTACCCATCTCTTGCCTTAGCAAGGTGAAACAAAACATTTTGATCCTTACCTAGCATTACAAATTGCTGTGTAGATATGTAGGAGAGAGTAGAAGATCTCCAATAAAACCATATTTCAAAGTGAAATATTTCTGTACATAACACTTAAAATAACTCACCAAAATCTCTGAGCCAAGCTATGGTCACAGCCCCATGAGACTGGAAAGCAGGATGGTTCAGTGAGTTCTGCTTTGATTCCTCAAGTATATCTGCTGTAGGTTTGGCAATCATACATTGGCAATGACAGAGCAAAAAAATCTGGGTGTAGTTAGTGTCTCAGAATGGTCACAACGCATCAGTATGAAATTTCCATGAAAAGATGTGGTGATTTTATATTCTCAAGTAAAATGAGTTAAAACTGGGATAGATGTAGGGAGCATCTACTAGAGCAATCCTGTCCTATGAAAGGAGGCAATTATAATAAAAATAAAGCTGATTACATCTGAAATAAATATTTATCAAGGAATAAATACCAGTAAATAGATGGTATTTAAGTTAGAAAGACAAAGTCAGCATAAAAACAGAAAACTGTAAATGTGGAATTAATTCACTTAGGCTGGAAATAAGAGTCATTTCTCTAATGTGGGGGAATAAGGTTCTGATACAGCTTAGAAAGAACAGGGACAGCAGAAAACGTAAGCATATAGCACTGTTTTCTAAAGAAATGAGAGTTGTGTGAGCACCTGTGTGTACCCACACAGTTCCTACCTCACCAAAAAAGCACTTTGGAATATGTGTTCCAGTTTTAATTAAAGCTGATATAAAGGAATGGGTTTTAAGGCTAATTATATTTCTGCAGATTTTGTCAAAATGAGGGTCAGGTGAAGTAAAGACAACAACCCATAAGGGAAACAACCAAGAGAAAGGCTTTGGTATGAACTCATACCCCATTAGTCATCAGCGAGTCCCTGGGCATTTAAATGCCGTATGAATGCTCGCCCATGGGAAAAGCATCGAACAGATCTCACACTTTCTCAAACACCGAAACCTCAAGCTACATAGGAAACCAGGTTTCCGTCATTCCTGTGGTCACAGCACTGCATTTCTAACGCTGGAGCCTGATATATACTGAAAGGGATTGAATAACGTGTCTGTCTGCAGGAGGAGTTCTTTTGAAGATTTGACTGAGAGAATTCATTTTCTGACACCGTCACTCATGCCATGTGCAACTGGGCACATCATTTTGTCTGTATGGGACCTCTAGAACTACAACGTTAGCACAAATGTACCTCTCACAAAGCAGACGGCTGACAATGACAGCCAGATCATGTTCTACAGTGTTTGAATTAGATCTTTTAATAATGGTGAAGTTTTTTGGGGGGTTATATTGATCGTGAATAGTTATAAATCTTTCCCCATCCAGACATATTGATCATTTCAAACACACTGAATTTTTTACATAGTTTGTACTGTACAAAGAAATCACAGGTAGAGGAGAGATTACCTCCTGGGTGTGTTTTTTTGTTTCATGGTTATGAAATATTTCTGTGGCAACTTCAACAATAGCTTTCATGGAACAGGAAAAACAAAGAGTTTATTTTTAGGTGCTCATTTGGTATATCCTATCCCGTAGGGCTGTGCCTATTTCCTCTCTTAATAAGCCTCATCCATCTCACCAAAATGATGGACATCTTAACTTCATTGCTGGCTGAATCCACGGTAAAGCCGGAGATGACTAGCAGAGACTAGCTGGTTCCCACGTTTCTAAATTCAAAAGAGCACTTCGTATTTTGCCACGAAGAGTTCAGGCACGTAAGACACAGCCGGGTGCAAGGAGGGCATCCCTCCCACTTCCAACCCGTTCCCAACTGGGACCTGAGCTGAGCTGGGTGTTTTTCCCTGGCTTGGTGATAGCAGTTTCAGTACGGATCGTCTGATACCCAGTGATCAGCTTGAGTACACCACGGCACAGATGCTGAACAATGGCAGCAGCAACAGCAGCAGCAATAACCAGGGAAACCCTGCCCGTGGCAGCCCGTAAGCACTTACGTGCTCTCTGTTCCAAAAATCGTGAGCAACTCTGTCGATTATCAGAGGTCTTTAGACAACTCCATCCCTCATTTTGATGGGAGTTAGGCACTTCAATGCCTTTAAGGATTTGTGCCTCTGGGGCTCGTTCTAGATAACAGAAGTCTATGGCGGAGTCTGTGGGAGATAAACTCGAATTGCCCACATCTGAGGGCTGGGGGAAGGGAGGCAGCACCGCAGGCAGGAGGAGCACGGCTTTTCCTGCCTGCTCTCAGGCAGCTGGTGTGCTGACAGCCTTAAAAACTGCTGGAGCTGGGCTTACGTGGGGGCTAAGGGCCATAGACGGGAGTAGGGCATGGTGTTAGAAACAGCAGACCCAAACCTGGGTCTTGGTGCAGGGAGGCAAGGGTGTGCAAAGACAGCTGTAGTGTTGTTGTAGTGCCAGTGGTGATGTTCATCATCGTTCCCAACCAGCTGTATTCAGCAGTCAACACCTTGCAAGCTGCTGCAAACCCAGGTGACCTGCTCTGCCTTGGGGTTTTTGTTCTCTATTGTTTTCACAGCAAAGCAGACACAAAAACTGAGTGAGATTTAGCATTTTTTTAAATGAACCCTGCTCCTGGACCTGAGAAAACCCATTCTATTTTATATAATTATCCTTAAAAGTTCCTGTACCCTCTTTCCCTAAAATGCCATTAAATCAGCCCATCTACATGTGTGAAGAGGGACATTAGGCTTTCTTTTTGATGGCAAACAGACACATTTAAAGAAAATGATTTGCATTCTCTTGTAATGGGTCGGGCAGAGCAACTCCATCCTGCAGACAGAGCTGCCAGAAAACGGTCAGAGCAGGAGCCTGACCCTGCTGCTCCTGCTGGGCATAGACTTTCCTTGGAAATGGGTTCTTTATCCTATTAGGAAAGGCAGGAACTCACCTTTAATAAGAACTAATAAGAAAATTTATAAGAACTATTTTAAGAATGCGAATTCTTCTTTTGAGAGCTCTTTTAAGGAAAGATTAACTTTTCAGGATTTATTTAACAAGGAATCAGCAACAAGGGATAGCATCAGCAGCATTGAATGAACCCACATAGCCAGGGATCCAAATGTCCTCTTTCGGACTGATGGATCCTTGGAGAGCAGGAATAAAGTCTTTCAGCCTTTATTACTTATTTAAGGGAAAGAAAGCCATTATATTTTTAAAGCCTCTGGCAGGAAAGCATGCCTCCCAAAGTGCCTTTGCAAACAGCGCGGCTCCTCTTCAGATGTTACTGATCTTTTCCTGCTAAGAAGCTGCTGGGACTTTGCAGCTGGCCCTGGCACCGTGGCTCCCCCCGGGAGGAAGGGGGCCACGGTGTCCCCGGGCCGGGGCTGGCTGTGGGGGGACCGGGACACCTCGGACAGCAGTGGGGGGGCCCCGTGAGCTCCGTCCCGCTGCTGGAGGGGCTGCGGGTCCCCTCCGCACTTAGCCGGGGGGGGGCAGGCAGGAAGAGGCTCCGCATCCCCGGTGGCTTTGTTCCGGCTCTCACACGTCGGAAGCGGGGTTGAAGTAGTGTGATGCCTTTTTTTTGTGTGGAAAAGGAAAAGCATCTGCAGGCATTTCAGTGCATCCCCGAGGGCCGAGCGGGGCCGGTACCCGCCGCCCGCCCGCAGCATCCCTCCCGGCCACCAGCTCTCTCCCTTTTTTTTCCTCCCCCAAAGATCAAAAGCTCCTTGCTGTTGCACAAGGACTATTTTCTCAGGCGTCCTTCCCCACCACGGCTTTGTGAACAGGACAATAGACTCCTGTGTCAGTGCTGTTGGCACCGGCCTTGCATAATACAGGAAGCAGCATTTCCTTTCGGGGGTGGAAAATTAACTTGGATCGTGCGTTTCTCTTTTTATTGCTGAATCGTCCACACCCCGGGAAATTGGGCTCGCAGGCTCTCGGGAAGGGGAGAGGCACTGCCTCCTCTCCGCATCCTCCCGGAGCAGGGGAAGACCCGAGCCCGGCTCCGCTGCCCGCTCCGCCCCGCTCCGCCCCGCTCCGCCCCGGCCACGCGCGGTAATGGGGCAGGGAAAGAGCTTTTCCCGAGCCGGCAGGGGCTTTCAGGGTTTGCAGCGGGGAAGGAGGTATATTAGGGCCTGTGGAGGTGCAGAATTTAGGGGGAGTTTCAGCTCCGTGTGTGTGATGTGTTATGAGCATCCCATGGCATGCCCGCCCTTCAATGACGGGCTCTTCATTGCCACGCGACGTTTGAGGGTGGGTTTGGTAGCAGCTGGCTGCTGGCTTCTCGGCCTTCCCTGGCTGCCCCTCACTGGGGCTGGTGAGAAATCAGTGCAGGCTCTGGGGAGCCCGGGAATGGTCCTGCCACCGAAAGCTTCTGGTCCGCTCTGCTGGCCTTATTTCTTGCACAAACAAACTAAACCCCAGCTTCAGGTGAGTCGGTAGCTCTGAGAGGTAAGGACACACACAAACTGCACCAGCGGCTCCCAGTGCTTGCGAGATGAGCTTAGGCACACACCGTTCTCCCCGCTAGACCTGCTCTGGGTCCTGTCTGCTGGACCTGGTGACAAGGGAGCTTTCCCAGGCGGGGGTTCACAGCTCCAGATGGGCGGCCCTGAGGCTTGCAGAGTCAGCAGGCAGCCCTCTTCTGCCCCTACGTTATGCTGACCTGCCAGTTATGGTTTTCCTGCACCGAAGGAGTCGAAGATGCTAATTTCATAGTGTGCATCACCCAGGTAATAACCTCCCTCGTCACCACAGGTATCTCGTGGAACTGGAAGTTAAGCAGCCTTTTAACTTTTCCTATCTGCCAGTTTCAGTTCTTTACTTTTTTTTTTTTTTTTTTTTTTTTTTTGTGGTTCATTTCTTCGTTTTACCCTCTACATTTTAAAATTACTTTCAAGGAAACCACCATGGAAAAGAGCTATCTTGAAACAGTTGTCCTAAAAATCTCATTTATGTCTGGACAATGAAAGAAAAGACAAATCTCTGTGCATGACAGGGGAAGCTCCTTTAATTCCCCCAGGCTGGTGCAGCTCTTGTTAGCCTTCCCCTGCAAAGCATCATCCTTCCTCCTTGCTGCTTACACTTGGAGCCAGCGTGGTTCTGGGCAAACTCTGCAGCAGACCCTCTTTTTTCCTCTTTCTTTGCTTCTTTCTTTCTCTCTCTCTTTCTTTCTTTCTTTCTTTCTTTCTTTCTTTCTTTCTTTTTCTTTCTTTCTTTCTTTCTTTCTTTCTTTCTTTCTTTCTCTTTCTTTCCTTGTTTCCTTGTTTCCTTGTTTCCTTTTTCCTTTTTCCCTTCCCTTTCCCTTTTCCTTTTTCCCTTTTCCTTTTTCCTTTTTTCTTTTTTCTTTTTTCTTTCTTTTCTTTTTTCTTTTTTCTTTTTTCTTTTTTCTTTTTTCTTTTTTCTTTTTTCTTTTTTCTTTTTTCTTTTTTCTTTTTTCTTTTTTCTTCTTTTTCTTTTCTTTTTTCTTTTTTTTCTTTTTTCTTTTTCTTTCTTGTTTCTTGTTTCTTGTTTCTTGTTTCTTTTCTTTTTCCTTTCTTTCTTTCTTTATTTCTTTCTTTCTTTCTTTCTTTCTTTCTTTCTTTCTTTCTCTCTTTCTTTCTTTCTTTCTTTCTTTCTTTCTTTCTTTCTTTCTCTTTCTTTCTTTCTTTCTTTCTTTCTTTCTTTCTTTCTTTCTTTCTTTCTCTTTCTTTCTCTTTCTTTCTTTCTTTTTCCTTCCTTCCTTCCTTCCTTCCTTCCTTCCTTCCTTCCTTCCTTCCTTCCTTCCATCTTTCCATCTTTCCTTCCTTCCTTCCTTCCTTCCTTCCTTCCTTCCTTCCTTCCTTCCTTCCTTCCTTCTTTTCTTTCTTTCTGCTTGTCTGGTGGACTTACATCACTGCTGTCTTAGCTTAGTTGGACACCAGAGCTCCAAACTTGCATCCCGAATCATCCCTCCTGCAACTGCTCTCTTTGCAGGTGTGTAAGTGAACTAGCATGTGGAGCAAGGATCACACCAGCCCTGCTATTTGGGACACGTGGGACAACCACATGCTTTGTGCCGGTGCTGCAGGACCTTGACAGCCCTGCATGTATCCCACATTTCCCAGTACGGCTCCCAGGATGCTCCTGTGAACATTGGTTCTGCGGTCGGAGAGCTGTTTGCTTTTGTTCACATTTTGTATCCAACTTGTTCCAAAATAATCAGGACATAGGCATTCATGCACATCCCTGAGTCACCAGCTCCTCTGCAAGCAGCAGCTGCACGGGTTCCTGGCTCAGAGGCCTGGTTTATATTATGGGGAGGGAAACACAACCTCTAGGGGCGAGTGTTTGGGGCGGTAAGAGGAAAAGAGCTCTTCATTGTAAGGCTGGTTTTCTTTTCATGGCCCAATATTTTCTTGGGTAGTTTTCCCTTTCTGACATGTTTTGGTTTGGTTTTGTGGTTCTTTTGCTGACCTTCTGGTTGTCTTTCCCACTGAAATGCAGTGACCTTGGCCCGGTTCCACATGGATGAGATGCAATTGCTCCTTTCATGTGGTCTTGCCTCTTTCTAAACACTTCGCTTGGTATGTTCACGTAGCGATGGCTTCAGGAAAGGCATAGATATATATATATCCTCCCAGATAATGGGAAGAAGCGATGGTTGGAGACTGGATTTGAGGAGCCTGGAGGGTGCAGCTGACAGCAGTACATCCCCATCACTGCCCCAGCCGGTCCCAAAGTAGGTCAACCCCATATTGATGCAGGTGTGCCTGCCTGCGAGGGGGGTCTGGCCCGCGTACGTGTGCATGTAGTGGAAATGCTTACTGGCATTATTCTATTGTGCTTGCCTTTTTTTTTTTTTTTCAGGGACAAAAAATCTCGTTCCACTCTTTTTTTTTTTTTTTTCCTGTTTAGCGAAATATTGCTGAATACACATATAAAATCAATTGTGTAGTATTTTGAAAGAAAACGTGTATTGTAATGGAGTTTGCTGTCAGTGAGGGGGGCGAAATCACTGACATCCTGCTGTGTGGACCCGAGAGGCAGGGGAACAGGGGAACGGACAGAGTCAAAATCACGTAGGTACGTGACCAGGCTCAGCTGCTGCTGCACGGCAGCCACTCAGCATGAGCAGGGACTGATGGCACAGCCTCTATTCAAAAGCAGCCGCCAGGGACCGGAGGGGGAGCCCCTCACCTCTACCTGTCCCCACAACAGCTGTTACCAGCAACGGGTCCGACTTTGCCAGCTAAACTCCTGAACTCAGCCAACAAACCTCAATGTGGGTACCCTCTGGGCCATGATGGGATGTCCTGGAGCCTGCCCTGGGGGATTGTTGGAGGTCTTACTAATCAGCTTCCTAACCTCCCAATAATACCTCTGATTAATTGCTCGTGCCAGTTGACTGATTATAATTAAAAAAAAAGAGCAGCGATGTATTATGAGCTCCTGTTACCTCTCCTTTCCCACTGTGGTTAGACAGCTGCCTGTTTTGCCTGCCTTCAAAATTAG
The DNA here is from genome assembly GCF_009769625.2 of Cygnus olor. Classification (NCBI taxonomy): domain Eukaryota; kingdom Metazoa; phylum Chordata; class Aves; order Anseriformes; family Anatidae; genus Cygnus; species Cygnus olor. The sequence continues at coordinate 187,281,940 of NC_049169.1, forward strand.
ACCTGGCTTTGATGCAGGAGAGAAGAGGTGACACAACCTGTGCTCTGAGCTGTCATACCCTGCTGGGCAGCAGTGCTGTGAGCTTGTCCTGCAAACACTAATCCTTTCAGCTGACCTGGCCACACACCCTGGCCAGATACGGAGCAAAGAGGCTGGGAAAGTCCAACCACGGCTGCAGTTGGTGTCTACCCATACACCTACCAAGCACGTGCCTGTTGAGCAAGTAGCTGTTACATCAAAACTGTGATGCAGGGAAAAGGACTGTCAGCTTTCTCTTCCCACAGTACTGAAGAAATTTAAGGAACCTTACTTTGGTTTAAATGCAGCTTTGAATGTAGTGGGCACCTCTTCTTCATCCATGGTTAATCTGAACAACAGCAGCTAGAATTATAATGATGGCAATGATTGACTTGTTGTTTCAACTGTGCCAGCCATAGGGAGATGGAGCTCGAGGACATTAAAATACTGCTGACTGAAAACACCTCATTGAAAAGAGAGAGGAAAAGAGAGACAGAAAAAGGTGCTGGGTGGAGCATGCCCAGTCCTTTTCACCCAGGATCTTGCTCCAGCTTGCAGTCTCCCAGTATATCACTGTAAAAATCTCCGATATTCCTCCAGCTGCCGCAGTTCGCTGTGTCCCTTTGTGTGGGTGTGCTGTAAGCTGTGTCCATGAAATGACCTGGGTTATAAATGGCCCTCCACGTTATAATCCAAGTTATATTCTGGATCATTTCACCAAACTCTTTTTCCACTGAGCCACGGAAACTATTGTGCCTGTGCAACTGAGGGACAGGGCACTACAGCATGGGGAAGGACGGGGATCCCACCGGTGGACAGGGAGCTTTGGGTCCTTGCCTGCTGGCTCTGGGAAGTGTAAATGTTTTCAGGTGATTGACTGAAATATTGCTTTGCTTAAATTTTCAGTCCCAGGAGCACGCTGTCTGTTAAAAGAAGTCATTTGGCAGCTGCAGATTCCGTGGAAGACCTGCAGAGGGAGATCCAATCTGCTCTGCTTTGACATCCTTCCCTCCCTTCCAACAGCTGGAGCTGGGGAACATCTCTGAGACAATTTAGTCCACTCCTGTGAGGTCTCTGCATCTCTGCTCTGAGTACAGGGATCACACAGAAATTATTAGGTCCCCCAGCTCCATCTCCAGCCCATGAAGTCTTCTTCTAAGGGCAGGCACCTGCTGCACAGGTGCTGGGGCAACCTTTTGTGTAGTGCTCTGAACATTGCAACCGGTGCCACTGGGAGTTATTCTGAGCACCAGTGCAATTAAAAAAATTGCTTCCACAACTGGAAAGAGTCAGGTCAGGTTGGGAGGGTATCAACTACTGGTGTGAGTGGGATTTTCCAGGCTTTTTATTTTTGCCAGGTCTGCGGGAACTGTCCACACGATTCCTCCCAAGAGACTTGGCTAAAGCCTCAACTCAGGATGTTCCAAGTGTCCTGCTTCCAACGGGGAGCAGAATCCACAGCCTCAGGATGTGTCTTAGTGACTTGGCTAAGTCATATCCGGGTTGAGAGGACTCTCCACCCCACTTAGCTCTTAAAACCAGACACATGAGAGTCATAAAGACTGGCAGAGAGCAGATGAGAGGGAATGTGCTGGTTAAGTGTTCAGCTATGACAGGTCCTATGTGCTCCGGGTGGTGCCTGTGTTCCTTTGCAGCCTGCCCTAGGAGCTGGTTTTGACCCTTTTCCAGCTGAATGCCCCGATTACTCGTCTTTTCAATCAAATTTCCCATTGCTCACTTTCTGTGCTGTGCCAGTGATTCTTGCTAGCCAGGGAGGGGCAAGGGGTGCGTGCCAGGGAGTTGGTGCTCGACAACTCAACCATCCTGGTGCAAGATGTAGGGGTCGTTCAAGCAAAAGGCTCAGCAGAAGCCATCCTCCTCCCAAGCAGGGCGAAATTCATCCACAATACAAGGACTGCGAGGAAACATGACAAGCTGATGTTGTCTGCTGTGAAGGCTGCTCCTTCCCCGTCTGTCACAGCTTCTGGAGTGCTGGAGGCTGAGCAGATGAACAGCAAAGATGTTTGCCTGAAACATTTCAAAGGGGGCTCACTCTCAGCTGCTAAATTTGGCTGGTTTCCTTTTGAGTATTTAGTGATAGTCTTTTTAACATATGCTAGGAAAAGGAAATTTACCCCGTTTCGCAGCTGAAGGAAACGTAACTGCCCCTAAAACACCCAAGGAGAAAAATTGTCCTCACATAAGCCACCCAATTCCTAGCATCACACCTAGGCCTAAGGTCCTGGGTGTGAAGAGCTCATACTGCCTGTGGGTTGAACATCTGCCTGGGACAGGTCTGTGGCTGGCTGGCATCTGTATGGCCATGGCACCAAAGCTGCTCTTCAGAATACGTTCTCACCCTATTAGGTGTTGCCATTATGCCGTGGTACACAAAAATAAGGGCGAACAACTTCCACACTGCCCTCACCTTCACAAGTGCACTGTCCAGCTGCTCAGTCTGCGTGTTTAGGGATGTCCTTCATCCAGGCACAGGCTTCCCTCTGCGTTTTCATTCTGCTTCATGGAAATGCCTGCATCCTCTTTCATCCTTGTGTTTCACTATTGGGGTCTTCCCAGCATTCCTGCAGGCTGCACGACTCTTCTCTCCCCGGCTTTAGCATATGAAGCATGATAAGGGTTTATGAGCAGATCTTCAGGTTTGCCCTCCCCGTTCCTCGGCTCCTTGGGTGGGTCAGGAGCTAATGACATCCACTGGAGAAGGAAGGAGGTATGCTTTGCCAAAGCGCTGTGGTCTTTGGAGGGCCGTGACTGAACACAGCTGTGATGTAGGAGGTGTGAAGAGGGTGGGGAGCTGGTGTGGCATGGCTGCCGGGCTCGTGATGGGGCCTGCATCATCTCAGACTCAGCACGTACTCAGCACCGGGTAGGTCAAAGGCAGGGACATACAGTTTCCTCAGCTCCTTCCACAGGGAGCCCTTGCTCCTAGGGGGTCTGAGCTGTCAGGATGCCTAGTGTCCTAGTTCTGCCTGGTCTGTCCTCTCTGGTCGGCTGTTTTCCCAGCTGCTGTCCTCTCCTCTGGAGGAGGTGATGTCTTATGAGTCATCCTCTTCGGGAAAGAAACTTCTGGGTTCTTTCCCCCACAGTGTGAGCAGATGAGGGGGAAGGTATCCATCGCTATTTTGTTTTCAAGGTCTCAGCTGGGAGCAGGAAGATTGGAAAACGCAGCCTTAAATTCTTAGCATAGGGTGTCACTTTTGAATGGGAGTTAGGCAGAAGCATGCAGGAAACATTCTCACTGACTTTAAACTTGAAAGTTAAACAGCTCTAGAGTTAAAAACAACACCAACTTCTCATCTTTTTTGTTGCACAGGATGGTCTGGTGGGACACAGGAGATCTGAGCTCTATTTCTGGCTCTTGTCACCAGCTTCCTATGACCTTGGACTGGCTGCATGTGCCTCCATTTCCTTCTCCTTAAACTGGGGGTGATCACATCTACCTGCCTCCTGCAGATGCTCTCGAGGCTTACTTCACATCGTAAAAATATAGGAAGGGGTGAAATGGGTCAGGCCAAAGACCTGCCTTTCACCCCATAGACTTTCTCTGGGGACAAGCGGGAAGATGGGGCTTGAGTTTTGCTGCCAGGCTCCCCTTGGCCTTTCCCATCCCACCCCCCCCCCAAAAAAAAAAAAAGAAAAAAGATACGGACCACACGAGGTGAGGGTGCAGGGAGGAGAATTCCCTTCCCAGCTCAGACCTGCACGTCCCGGGGGGGGCAGAGAAAGCCAGCACCGGAGCTGGCAGGGCGGGCTCCTGGCACATCCTCAGCTACATTTGCTGACGGGGAGGGCAACCCCGGGTCCCCGGGGGTTTCGAGCCCCCCATCGGGGTGCGGGGAGACCCTGGGGGAGCTCCCCCGGCGGCTGCCGACGGGCGGGGAGAGGGCGTGCTGCCGGCGGAGGATGTGGGGCGGGGGCGAGGGGGGGTGAGAAGGGGCGGGATGGGGGTGCGCGGCGAGGGGTGGAGAAGTTATAAATCAGCGGGGCCGGGGCTGGCCGGGGATTGATGTCCGCGGGAGGTGAAGCTGGCAGCAGGGCGGACACTCCCTTTCCGCGGGCCGGGGCGGGCGGGGAGGGCTGTGGGGCCGCTGGATGCTGATCCCTCGCCTCGCCGTTATCTCCGCCACCGCGGGAGGAACCCGGCACCGAGGAGAGCCCGTCGGAGCCCAGCCGGCTCCTCCGCCTCCGCCTCGCCGCCGCGGGCAGGGGAAGAGCCCTGCGTGGCCGCGGGCAGGACCATGCCCCGCCAGCCGCTCTCAGGGACCGTGCTGCTGGCAGCCGCCCTCCTGCTCGCAGGTAAGGCTCCGACGACCCCCGTTGTCACCCTCACACCCCTCTCCGGACGGCCACCGGCTCGCTGCGACGTGTCCCCCGCGGGGGTCGGAGGGCACCTGCCCCTGTCCCTGTCCCACCACCCCGGGGAAGGGTCCCGAAGGAGATGCTGGCTGTTTGGAGAGACCCCCCACCCAAATCCCAAGGCAACCCGGGGAGCAGCCGCTCCCCCGAGTCGAGTCCGAGCCGGTGCATCGCGGCAAGCAAACAAGACTCGGCTGCAGGGCAGGCTCCTTTCCAGCCCGCTTTGTTTCCGAGAGTCAGCCTCTCCCAGTCCTGCCCGTTAGGCGGAAAAGGTGCCCGTTTCCTCGGCCAAAAACCCCACGGACCGCTGCCCCCGACCCGGGGGCATCTCTCGGGGCCGTACCGCGGGCGGGATGGAGCCGCTCGCCGCGCCTGCATCCCGCAAGGCTGCGTGTGCCGGGATGGGTCCGCGCAAAGCTTTGCTTTTCCTCCTCGAGCTGTTTTTTTTGTTTGTTTGTTTGTTTCCTCCCGAGTTGTTTTTCCTTTTCCTTTTTTTTTTTTTTTTATTTTTTATTTTCCCACTTTGAAAGAGGAGCCGGCCCCGCAGGGTCGGAACGCCGCGATGGGAACCGTGTCCCCTTGCTTCGCCTCGCCGGTCACCTGGGAGCAAGGTTGCGTTAGGGTGGTCCCTCGGCACTTCGGGACAGCCCTCCGGGACCAGATCCGCGTCCCCACAACCTTTCCCCGCATGGGGTCCCCAGGTGCTCCCGGCTCTTCCGCGTGGGCTGCGCGCAGCATCTCTGCTCTCGGCGATGCGAGCAAATCCCGAGAGGGGGCGAGAAGGCAAAAACCCGAGCGGGTGGCCGTGGGCTGGGACTGCTGAGCCCCACTGAGCCCCGCTGAGCCCGTGGGAGCGACCCGGGGCCGTGCGGGGCCAGGCGCGCCCCCCCGGGACGGAGCGCTCCCCGGGCGCTGCCGGTGCTGCCCAGGGGGGGAAGCTGGCGGGGCCGCGCCGCCGGGACATTTTCCGGCTCGGGAAGCGCTGATTCATCAACTTTGGTATAGATATATAGGTATTCTTCTTCGTCGTCGTCGTCTTCTTTATTATTATTTTTTTTTCCTCAGGAAAGTGCCGATTTCCCCACATTATTTTTCTCTGCCAAGGAGGTTCCTGTGCCCTCCTTGGAGTAACACTGAAATAGACACAGGCATGGGACACCCACCCTGGCTACAGGAAACGTGGGTTCAAATCCTTGCCAGGCTTCCTTCACAGCTTGAGCTTGAACTTCAGTGTCCCTCTCCCACAAGGGCTCCCGCGGTGCCGAGCCGCGCTGGGGCACTGGCTTCCTCTTTCCTGTCGGAAAGGTTTCCCATTGTGCAAGCTGTGGCAAACCCACTGCCCTGGGAGAAGGTGGACTCCGTGATCTGAGCTGTACGAGACCCTGGTTCACCTTCCTGTTCCAGGGACTGTCAGGGGCATGAGCACCCTATGCTAAATCCAATGGGAAAAACCTGGTTTGGTTAGGGGAAAACCTTGGTGTTCTGGATGTTCGGCTGTGGGGACACACATCCCGGGGTCAGCTCAGGCCCAGTAGGCACTGGAGACGAGCTTCTCTGCTGTTCGGCTGAGTGTCTTTGCAACTGGTTTGCTGGAAACTTGTATTTCTTTCCTCCCTTGAAACTATGAGAGATTGTCTCATAGAGACAATCAGAAGTCAGAATTCAGACTCTTCCAACCTCTTTGATTTTTTTTTCCTTTCTTTCTTTCCTTCTTTCTTTCTTTCTTGGAAAATAATCCTTGCACAGGTTTGGTTGGACATCCCATACTGGTTGGTCATGTTTCTTCTAAGTCAATAGTAAAACTCTCCACACTTGCATCAGCGTGGAGCATTTCAAAGCTATCGGTGAAGTGGTGGGATGTTATGTGCTATGCGTCTTTCTATGTACTTCTTCACATCTCATGTTCCTTCACTGCTTACCCGAAACTCTTACTGAGGCTGTTCAGCACTTCCCCTTTTAAGTGTTCTTGATGGACTACTCTTGTACTTCAGTCTGTGGGTGTCTGCTGAGCTTCCATTTACTGATAGGTACCAGAGAAGATTCACAAATGAGTCAGTGGTTCAGGAGTTACCACAGAGAGTTTCATAAGGAAGTGACAGAAAGAGATCTTTTAGCTTGTTTATGGCTATTTAGTAATTCAAATTTCCCCAAAGCAACATGCAAATTACAAACCGTAAGAGTTCCCATTCGAGAAACGAGATATGCTTTGACGTGGGAGTGTTGGGCACTTCAGCCCTCTGGTATTTCTATGCACATTTGCGTTTTAGCTATCAGGGAAAGAACAATATTTTTTGTCTCTGTTTTTCACAGTTCTTGCATATGTTTCCTTTATAGTTTGTATATATGTACTCCACAAATTATATTGCACATATTTATGCTAAAGACTGGATATGTAATGGTCAACATAAAAACTTTGGTGCATTATTTAGGTTTGATCTCCCAATTGCAGACTTTATATCACAACAGTTTCAATCACTAATGCTTGGGAATGTGAAGGACTGGGTTTAAACCTCAAAAAGATCAGATTCTGCAGGCTGGATCAAGGATTGTGTGTCCTCTTTTCCAGAAACTAGAGACAGATAAATCAGCTTTATTTCCAGCTGTCAACACATTGGCAATACCTCACAATTAGTGGCTAGAAGATAAATAGAATCTATTACAATCTTATCTGTGGACGGTGCTATACAAACCTGAGTTATTCCAGTTGGAAGTAGATCATCAAAATCTCCAGCAAATGATGGACTTTCAATTTCATGGTCAGCTGGAAAAAATGAAGGAAGAAATTCCAGGTCAAATCTAAACAGCGTTGAGGTTAATTTCTTACAATAACTAACCTGACTTCCCTGAAAATGCTGTTAGATTGAAGTTCACATGTTAAGGTTTCTATCTGATTTGACTACTCAGCTGAAACAGCTGTGCAGATGCACAGCTACAGTGGTCTAACATAGGATTAGGGCTAGAAATCTCAACAGAGTGCTGAAAAAATGGTTATTCCAATTCTTCTGGATCTTCATGGAAATTGGGCTCCCTGAAAAATTTCAAACTACATTAATGTTAGGCAGAGGAGTTAGATGCTGTTGTATAACAGATTTTAAAAAAGATGCGTGTACTGGCATGTTTTTGGCATTACTAAAGAAAATCACTTGCATCACTTATGAATGCTTTACCAGACAGGTGCTTTCCTCATAAACTCTACAGAATTTTAGATTTCTTCCTTTTATATTTGGTGTAATCTGGAGCAATTCCTTTGGGCTAAGCTAGCACGTTCCAGCTTTATGGTTCATGCATGAGGAAATCCGGACTTGGCATGTGCCTTCACGTGTGATCTTCACATCTAGAAGCACTCAATATATTTAAAACCTAAAAAAATCATTACTGGGGAGATTTGGAGATTTGTTTGGTTGTGGTTTGATGGTGCTTTTTTGGGATTTTTTTTTTTTTTTTACATGTGAACAATAGCAAACAAGCTGAGCCTATTTTTGTCAGAAGCTTCAAAGACTCAAACCAGTAGCCCTTCACACTGTGTGGGTGTATAGGAGAAAAGGAAATTGTCCAGATTTTCATGGCAGTTGCTGAGTCCTTACACTTTAATGTGGTTTGGAAACTTCAAGCACAAATGTTTATCAAGTTGCTAGTTTTTGTGTCCAACTGAGATTGGGAAAGGAAGAGGCTCAGCAGATGAAGGTTAAGGTTCGGTGTCTCAAAAATACGTATCCAGTGGGACAGTAGTGGGGCTTTATCAGCGAAACTCCTCCTTTGAATCCCCTAAAAGTAGGGATTGAGGCTTCCTGTTGCAGCCCCAGAAGGCATGGAAAACCAGACTGCTGCAAGAGTAGCTTTGCTGCGAAGAATGGGATGCTCAGCCACCACAGCCACCTCTGCTCTTGGAGGCAAGCCTCTCCCCTTGGTGGGACACCTTCAAGCAGCAACCTACTCCCTTCAGGCGTGCTTCAACTTCTTGTTCCACTTCTCCCCCCCAGCAGCTTTTTTTTTTTCTCTATCAGTATTTGTAAGAGCGTGTGGAAACGTTTCAGTGCACATTTGAGCATGAATTCCACCCGTGGACAGCACCAGCCTCTTTTTCCCTTGGTCCTTACGATGCATCCTTACTACACAGTCCTTCAAATGGGAAACAACCTTCCCCAAGCACTCCTGGCTAGGAATGGCCTGACTTTTTATTCCACCATGTGGGAACTGCTTATCCTAGAGTTGGTTCAGGGATGGACAGGAAGGTGCCCACAGTTTTATCAAGATGCAGAAGTTCAGTTTCATTCCGCTGCGGCTGGAGGTCAGCACTGCAAAAATCCCTGTGGTTATATCGTGCCTGTTGTGACTGACAGAACGAATTCATGCTGGAGCTAAGCAAAGTTGTAACAGACTGAGAAATACAAGGGTGTGGGAGAAAAGATTAGAAACTATATGTCAGAGGCACTATCGCCTGAACCTTGAGCCCTGAATCATCAGGATGTATGGAGAACTTGGACTGGGACTGTAGATGACTACTTCTTCTGTTTTATGCCATGTTTGGTGATGTTTGGGCTTGTTGGCTTTTTTTTTTCTTTTTCTTTTTTTTTTTTTTGGTGGCGTGTTGGGTAGAGATGTACCACTTTTTGATGTGCCACTAATGAAGATGAGGAAGAAGATCTTGCTGATGATGCATCTGTATTGCTCAAGATGGTGATTGATTCTTGCACAACAGTTAACCAATATATTCATCATCTTTCCCAGAATTTGATTTGGTTTCCGTTAATGGAGAAGAAAATGGTTCATGCTCAGATGACATGATTTTACTGTCACTGCTGTTTTTCCATCAAATCAACTCCACCGAATAGCAAAACTGTTTTGTCCATACCCATGGTGTTAAGTCACCCAAAGACAATCCAGCATGATGAGATAGACATAGTTTTACGTTTGTGTGACTCCAATATTTCTCTAGATGGTAGAGATACTCTTCTAGCATCCACTGATCCGTGACCCTAAGCCCTCTTATTAAAATCCCTTTTAAGTTTTATTCCCACCTTTGGAGCTATTGCCTTGAAACAAGGTGTTCTTTACCGCTATAGCAGCTGGAGGATGAGGAAATGCTTAGGAAGAAGCTGTTTCCAGGATTTCAGTGGGTTGAAGATGCTGTGGCAAAGCAGAGCCGGGGACCCGTGAGCAGATGTCCTCCCCTCCTCGGAAGTTCCCTTGGGAAGCCCGTGCCCTGGGAACAGGACCCCCTGCTCAGTGCGTGGGGAGCGGCAAGGGATGAGCACAAGGGCGCTTTGTGAGATGAATTCCACAATTTCACATAGCTCACTTAAGCGTCCTTCCTGTGGGATTCTTCTCTGCCATGGGATGAAGGAATTTGTTCCCTTTGTTCCCATTGTCGTTCCTTCATGGAAAAACCTCTCATCAGGGTCACTGCGGACCAATGTTAACAGAAGCGTGAGAGTTGCCATCCCGGAACAGACAAGGACTCTCTGTAGCTCCGTGTTGTGTCTCTGGTGGTGTCCAACATCTGGACTTCAGGGGACATTCAAGAAACCTTGCAAGAAAAGTAGTTACCTCATAACATTCTCTAGAGATGATTTTTTTTGGAAGTGCGATCCAAAACCCACTATGACTTACTAAGAGACAGTAGGTCTCAGGGTCAAGGTAATAAACTAGAGTCTGACAAAATTTAGGTCTTGTCTATGTTTATGGAAAATGGATATACCATTGTGAGATTATATTGCATTATGCTATATAATATAGAGAATTTTCTTCTTTTCTTATGCTGGTAGAGTTTGGGGTGGAAATTTACTTTTCTTTGTTCTATGCAGCACTGTAATTCATATTTGTCCTAATCTATAAGTACTAATGGTTATAATTTCTCAGTGTAAATTGAGCCATAGACATGCTTGCCAGAAACTTTCTGCATGTGTACCTACCATAAACTTTGTATTTTACATGACATTTAACTGTAATAAGGGTTTAGCCTCTTGACCCATTCATCAAGATGCACTTCTTGCATGCCAAAAAAGCCAAACACGGTCCAATTTTCTTCATTAGTGTTGTCCTCACCTTGGCTGGTTTAAAATCCACAAGCCCACCAAGGCCAAATGGAGCAGTGACCTGTTTCAGACAAGCTCTCAGGCTAGTCCTCAGGCCAGCCCTTGGCAAGAAAGATGCCTTCTGTAATGAAGAAAGATGGAGGGTGCACTCTGCATGAGCTATTTTCTCTTATTTTGTACTCTGTAACTCTGTTTTATAGGTTAAAGTAGGGTGGATGGAAAGTCAGTTTCAACTCCGTTTCTTTTTGTTTTTTCTTGGAGCGTTATAGGACAGTTCAGCTGTAATGATGGAGCATCGGAAATAATAATTGGCAGCCTTGAGCAAAGTGGAAATCCTGCAGTTTGCTCTAAGTTTTATATAATTTAGTTCTGAATTTATTCCTGTGTGCACAGCTTAATGAACAGTACAGTCCCAAATGGATTTGGTAGGCCTGTGCTGCTGGCTGAGCTGGCAGATTATTGGCAGCCAGGCAGTTTGTCTGCTCAGACTTCTATATGAATCAGTCTTCACGTTCAATCCCATTTTATTGCTGAGTTTGTCTTGCCAGAGAATCTGCAACAAGTCTTAAGTATCAAGTTGGTAAAGAAATTGAATTGGGTCAAAAAAATTTACCCCCTTATCTCCTAAACATAGGAATTAAAATAATTTCTGTGTGTGTTTTTAATATGCTCGCTTTGCCTTTATATCTGATCAGTACTTTCCTACCGCACTAGTTAATGGGATAAACTTTCCTCAAAATGAAAGTATTGAACTGATGGTTATGTGCTGGTACCTCTCAAGGTAGAATTGGAGCAGAGGGGCAGGGAGCACAGACTAGTGTCCGCACATGACAGATAGACCTGGTCGCCCACTGCACATATTGCGGGTAGGGCCATGCAGGATCCTGCATGCAGCATGGGCTTAGTCATGTGTGGAGTTGTGAAAACGTCCTCCCGGGTGAATTCCAGTGGCCAACCACACAGCATCACCATCTGGTAGAGAGACAACAACTTCTCTTCCACAATGGCCTTAGCTGGTTTTCCAGCGATGGTCCCATTGGGGGTTGTACTGGAGGCATTAGGTTATTCAGTCAGATTCACACTTCCAATTTCATATGCTCAATGGGGAAAAATGTTTTTGACCATGGCTGATTTTACTTTGCTAAAGACTTTCTCTTTACATAGCCAATGAAACAAGAACCTTTGCCATGCTACATGGTGGCAAAAGTGCTTATTTCAGATGCTAAGTGTCCAGATGTTATTAGATTGAATGGGTAAAAGATGAAACTAAGATTTTTATTTATTTATTTATTTTTCTCAGGTTCCCTGAATATTGAATTTTGAAATTGATTTTAACAGGCTTTGGTTTTAAAGTGCCTGTGACCATGCACAACCGTCACCTGGTAACTTTAGGGCAGACGGGACACCAGGTTTTGGTGGGCTGGTGAAGCAGGTGCTTTCAAGCAGATATTGGGGCACAGTGCACTGAACAGCATCGTGTTGGCCATCTTTGTGGCTTTCCAGCTGCCTGGCTATGACAGGAAATGGTAGTGCTTTCAATCGGTTGTAACCAGAGTCACATTTATTTCAGATAACCAACTGTGGTTTCAGTCTGTTACATTTCTAGACCTAAATTTCTAAAAATCTAAATGAACAACTGAAATAAAAAGGCTTTACCACAGGCATCTGTAAACACTAAGCTGAGCCTTACTTATCTAGGGTGAAATACCAGCAAAATATTTGGCAATTGAGTGGCAAATATCGGGGGAATATATGTTTGTTTATATTTACAGCTATTGGCCACGTTGGCACGGTAGTGTGTGCTGCTCAGATGCACTGATGAAGTGCTATCAGAATTGTACTCGCTCTACTTTTAGGTACCCGGTGTTATGCTTCGCCTCTATAGCACCTAATCCTGTATCAGTGTGTTTACACATCTGTGCACAGTAATTGCATACATGCAGTAAATAAACTCTTATCACTTGCTCTGAGATCCAGTACTGAGCGGGGAAGGACACTGGCTGAAAAACTGGACACACACATCTTTCTGTGCCTGTGAAGACATTTCTTGGTCAGTAATGTGTCCATTTGCCCTGCTGTCATTTTTAATTCCAGGGTATGGAGTCATGGTCAGGGCATTTTAGCCTGCACAAGACTCTTCAAGTCTACAGTGATAAACCTTATGCTTTTCAGACTCTGTTACAATACGGTATCATAAAGGATCCCAGTTCTTTCATCCATTAACCTATACATTTTCTTGGCTGGATGTTACATCCCAGTGGTACTTTGAATTCTTAAATTATATTTGAGATTCATCACTCTCAAGTATTCAATTCAGAAATCACTGGGTGTGTGTTGTGCAGAAAATCAGACGAGATAATTGGAATGTCCCTTCTGGTCCTGAAAGGGATGAATCAACAGATTGATGACTTTTATGAATCAGTGCATATTTCGTTAGTAAACAGCTTTTAACAACTTTCTTGATCTTGAAAGCACTGTGAACACGTTTCAGTCACAGAGGAGGCATGTGCCAGTGATGGATCTGTTGAGAAGTGAGACAGCATGAACCATTTCTTTTGCCCACAGCGTGTTTCTCTTTGCCAGCACACGCAGAGCCTCTCTTTGCACCAGAGCAAACAGGAAACAGGCACAAAGCCACTTATGGCCCATGGACCCATGTCTGTTAACCCTTCCAGGTCCCCATGGCCCCGGATTGCCCTGCAGAGTTCTGCTTGGACCAAAATAGTGGTTACATTTTGGAGCTTCAGATCATCAGCCTCCTCGGCTGGACAATTATCTTGTGTCACAGGCATACCTCCATGCTCCCTTGCAGATAATCTGTCCTGGTTTCTCTTCTGCCAACTGTAGGTGTGGCATTTGGATTTGCTTCAGAGACGTGCTGTGCACCTAGGTGTACGAAGGACTGTGAAGCTTCCTTCAGAACGGGGGCCTTGATGGCACCTGAAAGACCTGGAGATGCTGCTCTGACCCTCAGGGTGGCTGATGGTTTGGCACTCTAAGACTTCCCTGGAGGCTGCTTCTCAGTGTAGGCAGTGGATACAGTGCTTTTACCTCTGCGTGTAGGAGCCAGACCCAGTCAATGCAGATGAGGTGGGGGATATTGCTGCCATGGGGAGGGACAAGTAGCTTCTTCCCAGCTACCAGCAGTCACAGAAGTAGAAAGCTTCATTTTCTGGGGTGATGCCTTCTCCCTCTTGTCCTGTGGAAGGAACAGGCTGGACTTTCACATTTGGGGCAGGAAAATAATCATTTTTTTTCCAGTCACTACTGAAACTTTGATAGAATTCTGCCTGGAAACTTTCTTGCAATTCTTTCTTTCTAACCGCAACTATTGAAGCTGATGGGAATTTCAGTGTTGATTAAACTAGGAGGAAGTGTTGGTCAATACTTTTCCTTATGGGCAGATGTAAATTACAACTTTAAATAGCTCCTCGAAGTTCACCACAAGTTCATTTTTCTCCCTTTCTTCTTCTTTTTATTTATTTTTTCTTTTAATAGAGTGATACGGCATAATGATGTTAAAAAAAAAAAAGTTGTATTTAACCATAAAATGGCCTAAAGTACCTTTAGAAGAGATGGTAATACAGTATCTCACAAAGAACCCTGAAATAAAGAAAACTACCACTATCTCTAATTTTACAAAATGGAGTAAACCTATTCTCTGCATATGAGGTTAGCTAGTGGCCATATTCTGCTTAAGGTGCTTCAGATCAGTCAGTTCGTTTTCACTGGGGCACAATGAAGGTCAACCCGCTGGGTGACTACCATGCTCCTAACCATTTTGGCCAGACCCTGTGGTTGCTTATTAGTTGCACACGTGTGGGTGTCACCATTCCCTTCAATGAGATGACTCACAAGGAAATGCTCAGAAACAAGAGTAAAGTCCTGGGCTGCATTTGAACCGAATGACCCACATTTTAAGGAGCACAGAGAGGCAGAGAGGTGAAGACCCTATTAAGAAATCATGTGCATTCCCTTTCTACTTCGAGACTGTCCTATACAAAAGACATTTTTGCTGAATGTGCTTGAAAGAAGGAAATTATATTTGTTGGTAAAAATTACAAAGGATCAGTTATGTTTAACAAGCTTCAACACACGTGCAACCTCAACAATGACCGAAACAATTACTTCTTGATGGATAACTTTATTGCCCACAGATGGCACTTTAAACCCAGAAGGTCAGACTCCTTGTATACACTGAAGTTGCAAAGATAAACTGATCATTCTCCTTAACATCTCGTAGTGCAGGGGAAAAAAGATCAGTCAACATGTTCAGGATATCTGGAGTGGCTGGAAAATCACTTAGCCTCAAATTATGAAAAATAAGTTAAAGACCACCAAACGTGTTAACCTCAAGGCAGTTTCTAATAACTTGTAATGTAGTATTTGTCTTTAAATTAAGACATAGAGCTAGATTTTGGGTTTACTTTCTTTAGCCAAAGGTAGCAGAAATTTTAAGTTTTAAAAGGAAATTCAAAAGTAGAAGCTGGAAAAATCAGAACAGAGGTAACAATTCAGAACATGGGCCTGATTTTGAGTTCAGCAGATCTATCCCTTTAAGAGAAACCAAGGTTTAGTGGAAGGTACATCACATATGCATGGTTACTTGGTTATCTGCAGAAATGAACTCACACATCATACTGGGAAAATATATACAGGTTCACTTATTTTATCTTTTTTTTAATTACTTGTAATCAGTGGTTTTGGTTAACAAATAATTAGAATTTGTTTACTTAATTCAGGAAAAACACTGCCTTTTATTGCAAGGCAGAAAATAATTAAAGAAAGTTTGTTATTTTGGTCCTTAGCAAATTACAGGTTATTCCCTCTGCTTTCTGAAAATATTATTTTTCCTTCCCTCATTTTATATAGACTAACTTCTGCAGTCTAAATTGATGTTTGCTTATTAATTAAGCAAGCCTATTGTCTAACTTTCACACGTATCTAATAAGCCTTCCGAAACAAATATAATATGCAAAAAAAATCACCCCTTCCCCTATGGGAGGAGATTCCTCAGTTATCAGGATTAATTAGTTCTCTGTTATCACACGAAAAGAAGTTGCACCCCCCAATGTAGGTCAGTGTGAGGGTAGGTTGCTGATGGTCGCCTAGTGACAGGCATAATGATAAGTGAACATGTCCTGTTGAGCCATGACCCTTCAGAAAAGACAGTGTCAAGTAAAACGCCCAGAGAAGACTCAGAGAAGGTATAACCCACTTCTAAATATTGACAGTAGGAATTTCCTTGCTATTCTCCTTTCTTTTTCTTTTCTGGTAAGCATGTCAAACTCCATTGCATTTGTACTGTGCATCAGTTTTGTAGCATTTAAAAATTTAAGGAAGCTAATAACCCATGAATAGATAGGATGTCAAATAAAGCTATTTTACTTCAGACCTAGCATCTTTGCTGGTAAAAATACTGTCCAGCATACTTGCAAAAGAACTACTATTGGCCAGAAATAAGATCTTTTACTTCAGATTTTTGTCAGTGGAAAACTAAATGAATGAACGTATAACAAATCTGATATGTCATGCCAAAAGCACTGATGCTAGGTCTTGAATATTGATATGATTAAGTACTGGAGTTGTGTCTAAAATGTGCTCGAAATCCATGGTGAAACTCCAGCTTATATCAATGGGAGCAAAGTTAGACAAACACTAAGCACTCCTTACGATCCCACCCATAATATTTACAAATACTGTGGTGTCTTTTAGATACACGTAATACGTGTAAAAGGGCAAAAGCTTCAATATTTATCCAGCATATCTTGCTTTCTTTTTTGCCTACAGGATGGGGGTGAAAAGATTTTTTTTTTTCTTTTCATTCGATTTTAATAACTCTAAGGCAGGTCTTCTGACATGCACACTACCAGGCTGTCTTGTTCTGTATGCTTAATTTAAGACTCATCTTGAGATTTTCACGTGGACGTCTTATATCAACGTAGAGTTACCAAGAGAGAAGTCTGTAACCGTTATAATGTTTTCTTGCCATTCACCTTTGGCAGACTTTGGACACAACAGCAGCCCACACTCCCAGGGCTGGTCTTCTGCTCCCAGCACGGCTCAGGCATGGTCATGCTGGTGCCTGGCTGACTTTGCTCCTGGGCAGGGTGCTACTAGTGATGTTGAGCAAAGCCGAGCACTCAGCTCAGAGATTCTCAGCCTCCAATGCTAGGATGACAAGAGAAGTATAAAGGAAATGCAGGAATGTGGTAGTTTCATGTCGGATAGCTTAGTTGGAGGGCACTCACAAACCCTGTCAACCAAAGAGCCTGAAGCTGCCTGAGCTCTTGTAACGTCTTATCTTAAGTTCCCAGTGTTTACCTTTAGGGACATTATTACAGAACTGAAACTCAGTAGGCTCATAGACCGTATGCATCTACAAGAGACCATCCCCTAAAAACACAATGCACTGTTTGGCAGACCCAACACTTCAGAGTTGAGATCCTTAAATGGTAGGTGAGAAAAACATGTGCTTGGAATATATCACATAACAAATTGTTCTTCAAAGATTTGCTGTCTTTTTTTCTCCCCTGTTAGCAGTGGGAAGAGTATATAATTTCTAGTTAAAAGTATGATTGTCTAGACAAATCACAGAGGAAGTCTGTGTATTTGTACAGTATCAGCATTCAGTTTCTGTTATATTTGTGGTGAAGTTCAAAGAATTGCTTTGTTCTGAAAACTTGTTTTGCTCTTGCTTGAAGCCTGTTCAAGTGAGCTATAACTTAGTTTACATCTATGTTTAAGTGTACTCTTTAAATCTTCTTTTGTACAAGCATGGATGTTAGTACATACAGGAGCAGCATGACAGCCACAGCCACAGTAGGAAATACTTACTGACAAATGGAGCACAGCTGACGCTTCCAAAAAAGTTAAGTAAGAGCAGATGAGGGCCGTGCTTCCTTACCTTTTGTACCAAGTCTTCATAGTTTTAGCATCTCTCTCCAAAAATGTAGACTTGGCCTTTCTTGGACTGAACGAGTTCACATCTCAGGACAAAGTTTTGACATTCAGCAATAGACGTATCTTCAGATATGTCCTCAGATGCATATACTGCAGGGTGAAAGCTGCTGAATTTGGAGTAACTGACTTGGGAAAGTTTATACACTCAAAATTTAGTTGCTCACCGCAGCCAGAGGTGGTGTCTCAAAGTTCCTTCTACAGTCAATGAAAAGAGAGAGGCCTTTCCAAAGGTGATTCATAGCAGCCACACAAGGATTAGTGATGTCTACTGTGTTTGGTACATACAGCTGTTCATATTCAGCTGTGGTAGGCATCTCTTAGAAGTGCTTAAAATAACTAAACTCAAACTGTGCTTGACTGCGTTGTAGGGGAAAATCCGCAGTACCCTTGTTTACACGATGCTGCTTCTCTCATATGTTGACAATGAAATACTTTCTCTTGGAGTAAAGTGATCTGGGGCACTCCTTGATCTTCTCTCACAATACTCAAATCTTCACAAATTGCATTTGGGGTTCAGATTTAGACTTAAACTGGTTTTCAATGTTTCAAAATATTTTCTTATGTTCCTCGCTTCTGGAACACTTTGCTGTTGGTGCGAGGGCAGTGGGATCAAGGACTGTTTCTTCTCTAAGGCATGCCTTTCTGTCTGCTTGACACAAAAGCTTTTCTGGCCATAGCCCGTTATGGTGCAAAGATAAGACATTACGCCTTTCTAGCACTTGCTGGTTTAATGCAAGGAAAGGTCCTGTGGTCCTTTAGACTTCTGACCATGATGCTTTTTCATAGACTTCCTAAAAATTGCCTTCACATCACTTGTGATAAACCTGCCTCAATGTTTCAAACATCCTAAGCCACCCTGCATTATACTGGGTACCCAGGGTGTCACCCATCACACCAGAATGGTCTGGCCATGACTGGGGCCTTGTTGGCCCCAATAAGCAATGGGTCTGATCTGGAGGGTGCCTTGAAGTTTTACTTAAAATTTACTGCAGAGCTGTCCAGTTGCCTTTTGACACCACTTTACCATAGGGAAGCCTGAAGCTAATGAGAGACTTTAGGTAACAGTGCTTTGGTCAGGAAGGGAAGGTCCTGAATCCACTTTGCCTCCTTCCAAAGCAGTTCCAGCTTTGCAGTGAGTTTTCTGAGTGAGAGTTCTGTATCTCAGAGGTCAATATGTGGCTCTTGCTGTGATTGTGTCTGTCTTTTGCCCTTCCCATTCAAGCGGCTGCCATGGTAGTGCTTCCTAAGGAAATGCAGCAGCAGTGCTGCAGGACACACTTCCCTGGCTAGGTGTGCAGCCACAAGGTCCTGAGCTTCATGGTACACTCAGCGAACAACTTGAGAGCAATGTTGTTGACCAAAACTTGCATGGCTTCCATTTCTTCTTTATTTCCTGAGTAATTCTCATTAGAAAGGATATCAGCCCTGAGTCAGGACAGCAGGATTTTGCCCAGAGAAAAGGTGTATGTGTGGTGAGGGGGGCATGCCTTTGCTTTGCTTTCTCCTTCCAGTATAACATCATAAATGTGAGCAGATTGGGAGCTGGATGATTCGTCATTGTTAATGACTTTCTTCTTTGTTTTTCTAGGATCTAGTTCAGGATCAAAATTAAAAGTTCCTGAGCTGAGCATAAATGGCACACAGCATGTTGTTCAAGCAGGCCAGACTTTAAATCTCACATGCAGGTAACCAGCTGAGCTGGCTTCTGATAATTTGGCTGGGAATTCATACACCTGATACAAAAAAAAAAAAAAAAAAAAAAAAAAAAGTAACTGAAATTAGAAAAAAATGAAACCTTATGTTGTGGGGAAAGGTGGGGAGTGAACTTCAATGGCAATTGTTTAGTAGTTCTTTGTTGTTTCTGTTGTTGTTTTTGGAAAACAAGATAAAAGAGAGCCCCAGAAATAGCCTGATATAATAAAAAAGAAAGCTTGGGAACTGGAGCTATATAATTGCAGCCCAACATAATTGTTTCTGCTTCCTTATCTGTATTTGCAGGGGGGAAATGGTTCATTCATGGTCTTTGCCTGAAACTCTAAGTAAGGACAGCAAAAGGCTGAAAGTAATTAAGTATGCCTGTGGAAGGAATGGGAAGCAGTCCTGCAGCAGTCTGACCTTGAGCAGAACTCAAGCAAGTGACACTGGAAACTATAGCTGCAAATACCCAACAAGTGCAGCGAAAAAGAAGAAGGAATCTACGGTCTACGTATTTATTAATGGTAAGATCGTGTTTTTTAACACTTCTTGGTACTTTCATTTCAGTACAGCAAAATGGATAAAAATGAACATCAGCTGTGGTTAAATACAGGGTTTTGAATGATATTTTCGTCCTTGGAAAATGTCATGTTAATTTACCAATTTATGTATAAAACCTGCTTTCTCAGAGCTTCCAAATGCAAATGCTAGTGTTTTCTCTGTTACAAAAAAAAAAAAAAAATGAAGAAGGAAAAAGACCAAATCCAGCCAGTCCCCTGGAGTAACTAGAACTCCACATAGAAGTAGACTAGAAGTGACTTTGTGTAATGGGTATTATAGAAATCATATCTTAATCCAACGATGACTGATGAAAACCATTTTTCTGGTGCAACGTCCACTTCAACCTGTCTGTATAAGACTGTACATTTCCAGACAGCTGATGGACACCAAAACTGTCTTGCTAGATCACTGAATTTTCTCATGCTGTAGAAAATTAATATTTGCATGCAAGTCACATTCATAAAAGTACTCTGCAGTTCATGTTACACCAATTGTAAAAATCTAGAATAATTGGATTCAAACCAAATACAGAATTGTCTTCAGCAAACAAGTACTGTGCAATATATGGGAAATGCTGGAATTAGGTCAGTTAGGCTATAACAGAAATTACTTTTTGATCCTGTTTTCTTCCAGGATATCAATCAGATTCTTCTCAAAACAGCTCAATAAAAACAATAATAAGGGAAGAAATTATAAACCCTTTAGGTTTTTCATTCAATTTTGTATTATAGCTTGTCTTGATTTTTACAGCAGAAAGTTAATAGGTTACTGTGAGGTATCAGGATTCACAGATTTTGGAAGCCTGTGTTAGAGAGAATGTGCAACTGGAACTTTTCCAAATGATGCGTCTGCTGCTTCTAATGAGTTCTCATCAGAGTGAATTAGCCTTTGTTTTCATTCTGTGACACAAAGAGTGGGACTGGTGCTATGGAAAAACAGAATGAAGTGGACCTTTCACTGCGGTGACAGAAAATAAAATAGCTCTCCCATTATTTGTGTTGCCTTACTGAGAATTATTGAACAATTCATGCTGTTCATCCAACTTTGCTTCATCTGGAATACGCCACAGAGTATTTTCCTCACCCAGCTATTTACCTGTAATCCTCTGGATATCCAACTACTGGTGCATACAAGGAAGCGTGATGGAAGTAGCAGGTTATTAACTTAGCAATCAACATTTACCACTGCCTAGGAAAAATTACAATGTGCTTGGATGACTTTTTTTGAGTTTCCCATCCTGGGACCTTCTTGAACCTATCATCTTGGATCACATCTTTAGCTGAGATCTACCCACAGTCCTCTCTGTTCACCACACGAGAAGAGCAAGGATGATAGTGAACTTGACCGAGAACCTCTCTGCTAAACCTTCTGTAGGATATATTATATGAGATTCCTTCATGTTCCCTTGGTCTCTTTCCCGTTTGAAGTGCTAATTTTTCTGGATCCTGAATTATTGCAAATGGAAGACACAATCAGTCGTCCTAACTCTTCACTGCTTCCTGAGCTGTATGTGGCTTCTTTGCACCTGACAGATAGCCTTAATCAGATATATGTGAATCGGCTAATCTGCCTAACTCACATGTCAGAAAAGAAGCAAGTCATTAGAGAATAGTTTTTGGTCAACCCCTACCTTCCCCCAAATCAGTTAAAGATAAGATAAAGTGCCTGAGTGCCTTAATTATGTTGATTTTTCAAGGACAGTTATTAAATGTTGATGTTGGTGTTGAAATAGGCTTAGACTGTGTTTTTCATCCTACTTGACTTGCCAAAAAGGGATAATCCTGTATTAAGCTTAGACGTCTTCAGCTTCTTAATTTTCAGAATTTGACAATCTTTTTGTTTGAAAGCCAATTTCTTAACAGTTAAATGTTGATTGTGTCCTACTAAGGACATATAAAAGTATGGTAATCTACTGATGACAAGGGAGGCTGTGATGTAGCTGCTCATATATGGACAGTTGAAAGTGTCACTCTGTCCCAAGATGAGGAAAGGTGTATTGGTCCTTCAAAATTTTACAACTTCAGGAAGAAATATCGAGTAGATTGAAAAGAAACAAGATTCAGAGTACCGAAACTCATACTTTCTGATCAGTGTAGCACTAGCATTGGAAAGAAAATACATAAGGAATCTCTTAAAATAAGTTAATGTTTCTGTGAACACACAGGACTTTGATTACCTGGTTTGAGTGGGGTGAAAATGAGAAAAGAAAACGCTCTGTCAAGACTAACTTTCTTGAGTTTAGTTTTATCTTAAAGGGATTTGTGGGTGCTTAGGAAATAAACATTTGTAAAATTTGAATCCCTCCCAGTTTTGTATTGTTTCCTGTAGCAGGACGTTGTGTCAGTCCATTTCCCATATTAGCTGCATGTGGATCACCAAGGTGCCTGTTTCCCATGTCTTAGTATGCTGCAGATGAGAACAAATAGTTACTATTTACAAACACAGAATCCAAATCAGGAAAGCTGATATTGTTTGTACAGGAAGTCATCACTTATTGTTTCAAAAATGATATTCATTTCCGTAATTAGAGTGATACTGAAAATGAACTGGATAAAATTAATTAAATAAATAAAGAATTAATAAACCCAGTAAGTCCTTTGGTTTTGAAATGAGAGCATGCTATTGTAGAAGATGAGCTTCTACAGGTAAAAATAAGATGCAAGATGATGAGAAGGAGACTGCAAATCTCAAGGTCCCCTGGACGATTTAAAGCATTTCTGAAATGTGGAGTTTGGGTGCTCAAGAACTTGCAGGCTGGTGACTTTTCTTTCAGGAGCTAGTCCTAACACCACCCTTCTTTCAGCTGGAGAGGTCACTGCTGAGTTGCACAGGGGAGTGAGTGTGCAGTGTGCCCTGCAGCAACTCTTGACCACACACAGCTCAGGAATTGAGACATCAAGCGAGGGAAATGAATTCTCTCAAGAGCCTTGGACTTTGCTCTAAGAAAACTGATGTCCTGACTTCCACCATGAGCCATGGGAAAAATCTGAGTTGAAGCATATGCCTCTTTGCCAATTTATCCACTGTCGCAGACCCAGAACTGTTTTGTTACACAATTGCAGCCTGGAAGTTAAATGGAAAGATTTGTAATGAATAGTGACTGCATACATTGGAGTAAGACGCAGGGAATTTTCTGCTTGGAGAGAGATCATTATGGAATAAAGACATTTAAGAAACACCAGACTATCAGCAGGCTATTTTGAAACCTACACAGACTTCCCTAGGGACAGTCCTAAGGCTTTTCTTTCTGTCTGCCTTTGTTCCGGTAGCTCCAAGACACTCTTATCCAGTTGCTGGAGCTCATTCATTTTCTTTCGTCTTCAAGAATGTGCAGGCCTCTTCATTCTCTACTCTCATCTCTTTCTTCCTTTGCCTTTGATCACCTGTTCCCATGGTACAACAGAGAAAAGCAAATAAGTTCAATTACATTAATATAACAAGCTTAGATTTTTGTGGGAATTTAAACAAAATTGGATTCGAGTTTAAACATTGCTATTTCCTGTGATGAAGATAGCTTTCAGCTATTAATATACAAGAACAATGTTTTAGTTCTTCTGCAGCAGAGAATTTTTCTCTAAATGAAGTTGTACTTGACTTTAGGTATTAGCCCATTGCTTAGCCGCAGTTCTCCTTCTCCTTGTCTCTCCTCACACTCCCATGGTGCATATCATCTGACCACACACTTTTCGTTGTAAAGTGATACATTTACTGGTTCTTCAAATGATCACCATTTAAAACATTCTGTTTTAAAAACAGACCTTTGTGCTAAGTCAGTTTTCTGTTCTCTTTCCATACTTAACAGAGAGAAAAAAGTACCTTTTTTCTCCAAAACGAAAATGTCTCCAAATGTCATTTCTCCAAAATGACAGCCCAAAATGAAGGGCTTTAGCATCATTGAATGCTTCAAAATGTAAGCTTTTGAAATGCCAAAACATCCGGGGATTCAAGTGCACTTTCAAACTCTAGAGTTGTATCCAGCAAGTGCTGGAAGTATGATGTCTCCTTGGGAGGTCCAGTTGTTGACAGCTAGCTGTATCCAGCCCCAGAACTGACATAGATTTAAAGTCTAGCTTTAATAGACTGACTCCTGAAACACCAAAGGTACCATTTTGCAGAACAGGGAGGGCATTAAAAGAGTTACCTGAAAGGGTCTCTAAGATCTAAGAAGCTTCAAAGTCAAAAGAAATCTGATTAAAACACTAGGAAGACAAAATATGTGGAAAGCTAACAGTAAAGGAGAATTTTTTCTTCTTTTTCCTTTTTCTTCTTCTTCTTCAGACGTAATGTACCAACAGATGAACCTGACAAGGCCTAGGAAACTCTTTCTCTTGTGCCTTTTCTCTGCCTTCGTTTTTGGCACAGTTCTAACTTATGAGCAGTGCTTTTTTGGCTTACGCTCTCAAAGTCATTGGTATGATAGCACTTCTATTATGAAAAGGAAACTAGTTGGAATTAAACTATGTTACAGCTGTATCAAGTATGTGGACACGTTTTTAGTGTCTAATGAGGTTCCTGTTAAAAAACAGAACCCTCTAAGAGCCTCTGACGTAAATCACCTATAATTGCTGTACTTTCGAGTAGTGTCATTGCGTGTATATGGACTTCACATCGCACTTCACTGTGTTGGGCAGAGCATGCATGGAAGCTTTGGCAGCATCAAAGGCTGCACACTCAGCTCTCTGAGGTCCTGTTTCCTCACCAAGCCTTATAGCTGCCACTGTAATGGAAATACATTTCCAAGATGACCCATCCTGAAGGAGGGATACAGCCAAAAAAGTGTTTCTAATGACTGTTAGCCGTTCTAGAGATAACTTTCTGAACATAGTAGTTACTGCACTGTGAATTTCCTGGTTAAAGTATTTTTTCTTAAGAGCTTTAACCACTTTTTAAATGTGTGATGGACCTACGTCAATGATAGCATGGTGTAACTAGCCTCAAAGGAAAACAAACAAACCCTGCCTAGAAATCATTGTACAATTATGCTAGCAATGCTTTGTCTCTGAATGTGCTCCAGTTATAAAGTATTCCCCTCCTTTTTATTTTTTTTCCCTGACTTCTGTGTTTATTAATTTATAGCTCTTGTTTTCCTTCAAGATTTAGAAATCATTTGTATTCAGAGAGAATTATTTTACAGGCTAAGAAGAGGGAAGAGTGGAAAAGCCCTTATTGCAGAAAGATGTTTTGCTTCCATGCATGCAAAATGGGATTGTTTTTCATAATGAACATAGACATCTACATGTGAGAAGGTTGAATAGGTGCCTTTCCTAGGGCTTGATTCATCTCACCATCAAACAGATGTCTAAACCAGGTCAGATGAATCCCATGCCAGAAAACCCCTGCTCTCCAGTATCTACACTGTTTGGCCACATAGCTCAGAGAAGGATGTATGTGTTTCAGATGTGTGAGGTGACATCCACTCTCAGTGTGCAAAGCTCTCCTTGAGTAACTTTTGAACAAGCCTATTAATTTAGCCAGGATAACAGTAATTAGTCAGGGTGAATCCCTGGAAAGGGAAGGGGAATTTGGCAGTTGGCCCATTAGGTTTAGCAAAGTTCACGTCTGTACTTTAGTGCATGTGCATGGGGGAAAAGACTGTTTGGGCTCTTTTAGCATGAAAAAAAAAAAAAAAGTTAATAGTGAGCCAGGTGTAAGTATAGGTATTTTGGAAGAGCTTTTTTGGACAAATTTGCAGAGATTTCAAGAAGCTCACACTTCCCTGCAGATATGTTTCTTCCTGCAGATGTATAAGTACTCTGACTTACATAGTTCAAGTTATAAAAAAAAAAAAAAAAGGCAAGAACAGTAGCTGAAGTGTGTAGAAAAAAAGCATGAGGCTCCCCATCTTTTCTGAATCTGACTTTTCAGTGTTGGCTTATTTAGTTGTTTGTGCAAAACCCATAAATAGCCTAGACAGGTTACTGATACCAGACATAATATTGCTTGTGTTAAGTCTCTTATCAAGTTTGTATCTGGCTGCCAACCAGCTTAATAAAAAGCTGCTATTTACGTTCTTTAACAATATAGCAAGTGACCTTCGGATTTTCTGATTTCTTGACTTCTTTTTGTGGTTTCATGTTGATTGTAAGTGAGAGATATTGTAAGGAACACAGTCAAACCAGCACACAGTCATTAATTCCAGGCACAATTAAAAATATTCTAAAGTGACTTTTAAAGCAACCTTTGGCATACGCAAACATTTTGGCAATCCCTCTTTCACCTCCTTACCCTTGCAAGCAGCTCTGAAACAAAACAAATAAATGAACAAAACCAAAAAAAGGAAGGTCAGCTCAGTCAGGTCTTGTACTCCAAATCCTGATGAAGCTGAATGTGTGACTTGGATGTGGTCTTCAAGACTGGTCAATGTACCATGTTCCTCTTATAGGTAGAGCTTTCTGAACACAAATGTGTGTGAAGCTGGCTCAAAGACTGCTGGGGTGGGAGGTTAGGTCGTCCTAGATGTTCTCCCAGCCAGCTGGTCAAGGAAGGCTGGCATTTACCTCCCCTCAGAAAGGAATTGGGAGGAAACGTAGCAGCAGCCACTGCCAATGGCTATGATGTGAGGGAAAGAGGAAAAAAGAAGCAAAGAGTGTTGTTATTTGAGGGGCAGAAGGATTCCACTTTGTTGGCATACCCTGCCCTGGTGCTGCTGTGGGTTCAGCTTGAACAGATCCTGGTCTTGAAGCACCGAAAATATCCACGTAAGGCCATTAAGGCAGAAGGAGAATAAAATCAAAGGGAATCAGGAAAAGCCTCCACACTCATTATGAAAACAAAACTGTGCTAGGAAACATGATGCGTATTCCTTTTAATCAAAAGCAGGAAGACATTTGGAGCACTTGGGGCCATCAATTGCCCTCCGGTCCGTGGCGGAAGTCCCTGGTGATGTCAATGGGAGCTCTGCACGCGAATTGTGGGGGCACGGAGTCAGCCCTTGGTGTCCTGGTGCCTTGGCATGCCATGGCAGGGAACGTAGCAAAGAAGGCTGTCGCCAAGATTTGAAGCCTACCAAGAGGAGCTGGGGCATTTTGTCCACTTTTATGCAGCACTTCATTGACTTCTTCAGGCGCAAATGCTAATTTCCATTGAAGAAGAAGGAAAAAAAAAAAAGCCTAAGCATGGTGTTTTGTGCTCATTTCCTGTCCCTGCCTTCGGATGGACAGGAATCCTGCAAGGTCTGAGCTGCACAGCCCCCGTGGCCTCGTTGTTGGCATCAGTCAGTGGTGACACTCTGTCTGCAGACAGCACCGGTAATCTCCAGAGCAGCTCTTCCTCGCACTTGTAATGATCTCGAGATTATGATACAGGAAACTACTTTGCAAAGCTTGCTGGTTTTGGGCAGGAGCTCTTAATTTTGTGACAAAGACGAACAAGTCTTCAGGGAGTTGTAAATCCGTTTGTCTGGTGATGTTAAGGGGCAGGTCACCTCTTCCACGGCTGCAGCCCCTGAAAAACAAAAAAGGTTCTTTTCACCATGCTACAAACAGGTTCATTCTTGGTCTTTCCTTGAATCGTATGGCAAAGGAAATGTTAGCCTAACAAGTTCTTAGGGTTTTTTTTATTACATGCGCATCCTCTATTACTCATAAGTTCCTTTTGCGATCTCGGTGGACATTTAACTCCTATTATTAAGTAAAACGCTGTGATAGTCTTTCATTTGAGAAAATTTGTGTAACAAATTCATTAAGCCTCTTTGGGAAAACTTTTTCAGTACATTTTTGTATATTTAAGATATTTGTCCTTAGGATTCTCCCCAGTATAAATTAGGGTGGAATTTGCTTTATTTCCTGTTTTATGTCTCAAACAAAAATATTTTTGCATATAATAAAAAGGATCTTAAGGGCAGAACAGTTTTATGACACTGGGAAGTGGAGATCATACTTCTGAAGGAGAAACGAAAGCAATGTATATAAAGAACCACTTGAGTGAACATAGGTCAACGTGCAGAATTCTGGGACCAGAGCTTTAGCAAAACACTACAATTTAAGGTTTTGTAAAGGGTCAATTCTTGCTAGCTTTACTTCTTTCTTTTCCAAGAAAGATTTCCATTGTTACTTGTAAGATTTTTGACTTAGTGAAAATAATAGGATTTGCCTGAAAAAACATTGGAGCTGTAGATAAGCATGGAATTGAGATCTAAATGTTCCACTTTTTCAGGAGTTAAAAGCCAGACCTTATGTGAATTTGGAGGTTGTCTATCTGAACTGTGAGTCAAACCAAACCTCCAGATCTCAACACCTGCAAAGAAGATTTGGAGCCTGAGTCAGTGGCTTGAGCCCCTCTTTGTTAACTGGTTCAAACAATAGCAGCAGCAATGTTCCTTGTTCCCAGCGCAAGCTATTTATGACAATGCCCTTTGTTAAAGAGATTGTTCAAGAGACGGTAAATTACTCTGCCAAGCTTTAGTTATTGAGTTGAACAGAATGAATGTTTTCCTGGCATTTTCATTTACCTTGTCATTTACAAAAGAGACATATAGGTATTGTGATAGTAGGAAGGAGAAGAATAGTTAACTCTTGCTAGTCCCTTTTCTGAGAGTACATGGTTGAAAATATGGCTGAATAATCGTAGTAGAGTCCTTCTCCTAGTGAAGTCAACATATATTTTTTTCCCATCGATTTCCTTGTTGAAGGCAGGAACATGTCCTGTGTAAGGGTTTCCTGATAAGAGAATTTCAGCTCATATCCCATAACTACTTCTCCTGAAATGTTCTGAAAATAAAACCACATCTCCCAGCAGTAGAGATGATGCTGTAATGAGAAAAAGGTACTTGAACTGCCCTGGAATTTAAAGGAGGTACCAAACTCCTGCTTTTGGTATTCTACTGAAGTTGTTTAGATGAAAGTAAACGAAGGAATAATTTGAGGATGATGTTTAGCTTTCATTATAAATAGGCTTGATCAGTGAAGCTGTATGCATCATTCCATTTCCCACACACTCTTGCAAAATTTCAGAAATTAACCTTTTCTTTTTCTTTTCCTGCAGATACAGGCAATCCATTTGTCGAGATGAACAGTGATATACCTAAAATAATACACATGACTGTGGGAAGAGAGATGATCATTCCATGCAGAGTCACAGCACCAAACACTGCTGTCACTTTAAAAAAGGTACTGCGATCCGAGGATACTCTGAAGGTGTTATTGCTGTTATGGATGCTGCTTCTTTGTTTTTGTTTGGTTTTGTTTACAGCTATTGTGGTGATTTTGGAACATTTAAACCATTTAGTTGTTTTTAAATGAGGTTCCTAGGTGTCACTGTGTTTAAAAATATTTCAACCTTGGAAGCTTCATGTCTTACACTGGATTTGAATTTTCTAAAGAAATTTAAGCTTTACATACCATTTCATTAAAGTTTCATCTTTATTAAAGTTTAACGTCTCAAGAGAAAGGTTTCTGAGACCCAGGAGGGAATTTCTTGTTAGGAGAAGAGATTTCCTCCCACTTCTTCCCCTGCTCTTCCTCCCCTTTCCTCTCCCCCTGTTATCTGGAATAGCCTGGAGATGTGCTGGGGCTGCACAAGGCATTTCTTCAAGACTTTGCCTGTTACCCCTCCCTCCAGCAACTTTGCTGCCTATTTTTCCATACAAATGCACTTATCAGACAGGGGATGGCTTCTCTTTGTAGGGCAACTTGCGCAGAGTTTGAGATGGTGTGAGCAGTTACAGAAAATCTAGATATTTTTCATGTTTTGGGAACATTTTTCATGTTTTCATTTCTTTCCTAAGTTGCTTGAGAGTTACTTGGAGAGCTAACTGGCCTTCATGTATGTAGTAAAGTATCTTGCACCAAGACAGAGAGGTGCCTCTTTTTTAAAGTTGCTTTGTTTGGCTTAAAAATTAGGCAGAGGTGCCAGTGATGTTTTGTTTATAACAGAAACAAACAGAAATCTGTGCATAGTAACATAAATGTTCAGCCTTGATATAAGGAAGAGATTTTTTTTTTTCTATAGAATAGCATGCAATTGCCAAACAATATCATTTTGCAATGCTTATCCAGATCAATAAAAGACTTTGATTCTTCTTTGACCATAGAGATTTACACCAGCCATGGATTCGGTCCCGTGTTTGAACTTGACATGGAGGTTTAAAAATTTTACCCAGCCTTTGTTAACATTGTGTTTTGCTAACATTGATACTGATTATACCTCAGTTTCCAGCTGCTAAATCACATGGAAGCAAGCTAAATGCAGAGAAAGGAAAGTAATCTGACCTAAGAAATGTATCTGCATGTATATACACAAACACACACACACAATTTTCTAGCAAGAACTGTGTCAGAGGTGGATGATGCACAAGATTCTGTGGCTATAGAATCAAAAGTAAATGAGGCTTGGCTTTTTATAAGGTGCAGGATGTAAAGCAAGAACTTATCTGGACATTGTAGTGTTGCATCTGAAATCTCAGCTTATTCAATTCCTAAATGAGAAAATTCCCGTCAGCATTCTTTCTTATGAAATAATGTAAAAGCAAACTTTTCTCCTTATTTGGAGGAGATTGAGGCATATCTACTGTCTTTTCTCATTATCGGCTTGCTTTTAGCTTGGGGTTGCAGTGTATGATGCATCTTTACACCATCAAAACCAGATGTAGTAATCTGGGAAGAAGAAAGAGGAGGTGGAGCCAAGTCTTGAAAGAAAGGATTGGTTGCTTACATGTTTTGCATTCCAGGAAAAAGAAATGTGTTCCCTAATTCATCCCAGAATTTCCTGAAGTATGTAAAATACAATGCATTACATCATATCTTACTTTATTTATCATCTGTGACACCCATGTATGAAGATTCCATCAAGTTTTTGCTCTCATAGCAATTAAGAGATGTGTTAAATGCGTTTCCCAGCTGCAGGCATACTGCTTCTGTAGAGCTGGCAAAAGCTATTCTGTGTTTTCCATTTAGCAATAAAGGAAGAAGTCAGTGTCCCCATAATGCAGTCCCCTGGAGCTGGAAAGAAAGACCCAGCTTTAGAGCCATTAGAATATGGAATATTTTTTGTAATATCTCTCTTCTCAAAGAACTCATTGGTAAAGTCACGTGAATACTGCCTCCAGCATTTTGTTCTTGTGAAAAGCACGTTCTTAGCAGTAGTGGACCAGTGTGGGAAAGTTTTATTATTCATTTTCAACATTACACATGGTTTTATTACTAAAACTGCATCTTTACATTGCTCGACCCTTTTGAGATACCGTGCTGTTCTAACTTCCAGGCTGAACGTCTCTACAAATTGTATGGTATAGCATGGTAATCATATGCAACATCTAAAAAGTCTTAAAAGTCAGGAAGGAAATGAGGATAAAACTTTTCATTCCTATTTGAAATCCAGCCTTCAGGTCCTATTACAATCTATATCTGCAACAGCTGGTGGCCCTTTCTATTCCTCACCATATGATGACCTGTAAAATCAATTAATTATTTTGCTATAATATTTAATAGAAAGATATCCAGAGCCTTTGAAACCATCACCCCTATCAATATGATTCTGGCAACCTCATTCAAGATCCCTAAAATATGATAAAATTTATTGCAACTAAGGTATGCACTTCCCTTGGTTCTTTGTTTGCTCTTGTCTTACTAAACAGAGAAAATATCTTCCTTTGGTACAATGATTTGATCCCTCTATTCACTCCCCATTTGGATTCTCTGTCATAAAATCAGCAATGCCCTTCATAGAAATAGAACTAAATGCGTTTCAGTACTAAATAAAAGGATTAAAAAATAATAATAAAAAAGGAACCCCAAGGATGCTGAGAGCCAGACACCTGGACAGTCTGATTCTTAATAATGCCACATCATCCTTCCCAAGCTGGTGGAAAGGGAAACAAGAAAGAAAAAGCAACCATTCAAGACTCTAATTATAGAATCACAGAATCGCAGGATGGTTTGGGTTGGAAGGGACCTTAAAGCCCACCCAGTCCCAAACCCCTGCCATGGGTAAGGACACCTCCCACCAGACCAGGTTGCCCAAAGCCCCATCCAGCCTGGCCTTGAGCACCTCCAGGGATGGGGCATCCACAGCTTCTCATCACGGAAACATGGTGGGACCACTCTCATGACTGGAGTGCTGCAATGTCTGGCTATAGACTCTTCAGAAGGGACAGGCAGCACAGAAGGGGTGGTGGTGTGGCTCTCTATGTTAGAGAGTGTTTTGATGTTGTGGAACTTGAGGCTGGGAATGATAAGGTTGAGTCTCTGTGGGTTACGATCAGTGGGAAGGCCAACAAGGCAAGCATCCTGGTGGGGGTCTGTTATAGACCGCCGAACCAGGATGAGGAGACGGATGAGGAGTTCTACAGGCAGCTGGCAGAAGTTGCAAAATCGTCAGCGCTTGTTCTCGTGGGGGACTTCAACTTCCCAGACATATCCTGTAAGCACAACACAGCCCAGAGGAAGCAGTCTAGGAGGTTTCTGGAGAGCGTGGAAGATAGCTTCCTGACACAGCTGGTTAGAGAGCCTAACAGGGGAGGTGCCCCGCTAGACCTTCTGTTCACAAACAGTGACGGACTGGTGGGAGATGTGGTGGTTGGGAGCTGTCTTGGGCAGAGTGACCACGAAATGGTAGAATTCTTTATTCTTGGCAAAGCCAGGAAGGGGATCAGTAAAACCGCTGTCTTGGACTTCCGGAGGGCTGAGTTTGAGCTGTTCAGGACACTGGTTGGCAGAGTCCCTTGGGAGGTGGTTCTCAAGGGCAGAGGAGTCCAGGAAGGCTGGTCACTCTTCAAGAAGGAAATCTTAATGGCTCAGGAGCAGTCTGTACCCACGTGCCCAAAGACGAGCTGGAGCAGAACAAGACTGGCCTAGCTGAACAGAGAGTTGTGGTTCGAGCTTAGGAGAAAAAAGAGGGTTTATAATCTTTGGAAAATAGGGCGGGCCACTCAGGAGGACTATAAGGCTGTTGCGAGGCTGTGCAGGGACAAAATTAGAAGGGTCAAAGCTCATCTGGAGCTCAATCTGGCTACTGCAGTTAAAGATAACAAAAAATGTTTTTACAAATACATCAACACCAAAAGGAGGACTAAGGAGAATCTCTTACTGGATGCGGGGGGAAACTTAGTTACAAGGGATGAGGAAAAAGCTGAGGTGCTTAATGCCTTCTTTGCCTCAGTCTTTAGCGGCAAAACCACTTGTTCTCTGGATACCCAGTACCCTGAGCTGGTGGAAGGGGACGGGGAGCAGGATGTGGCCCTCACCATCCACGAGGAAATGGTTGGCGACCTGCTACAGCACTTGGATGTACGCAAGTCGATGGGGCTGGATGGGATCCACCCGAGGGTACTGAGAGAACTGGCGGAGGAGCTGGCCAAGCCACTTTCCATCATTTATTGGCAGTCCTGGCTATCAGGAGAGGTCCCAGTCAACTGGCGGCTAGCAAACGTGACGCCCATCTACAAGAAGGGCCAGAGGGTAGACCTGGGGAACTATAGGCCTGTTAGTTTGTCCTCAGTGCCAGGGAAGCTCATGGAGCAGATTATCTTGAGTGTCATCACGCGGCACTTACAGGGCAACCAGGTGATCAGGCCCAGTCAGCATGGGTTTATGAAGGGCAGGTCCTGCTTGATGAACCTGATCTCCTTCTATGACAAAGTGACACGCTTAGTGGATGAGGGGAAGGCTGTGGATGTGGTCTACCTTGACTTCGGTAAGGCTTTTGATACCATTTCCCACAACATTCTCCTCAAAAAACTGGCTGCTCGTGGCTTGGACTGGCGTACGCTTCATTGGGTTAAAAACTGGCTTGATAGCCGGGCCCAAAGGTTGTGGTGAATGGAGTCAAATCCAGTTGGAGGCCGGTCACTAGTGGAGTCCCCCAGGGCTCAGTGCTGGGGCCAGTCCTCTTCAATATCTTTATCAATGATCTGAATGAGGGGATTGAGTGCACTCTCAGTAAGTTTGCAGACGACACCAAGTTAGGTGCGTGTGTCGATCTGCTCAAGGGTAGGAAGGCTCTGCAGGAAGATCTGGATAGGCTGGAGCGATGGGCTGAGGTCAACTGTATGAAGTTCAACAAGGCCAAGTGCCGGGTCCTGCACCTGGGGCGCAACAACCCCAAGCAGCGCTACAGGCTGGGAGATGAGTGGTTGGAAAGCTGCCTGGCAGAGAAGGACTTGGGAGTACTGGTTGATAGTCGGCTGAATATGAGCCAGCAGTGTGCTCAGGTGGCCAAGAAGGCCAACAGCATCCTGGCTTGTATAAGAAGCAGTGTGGCCAGCAGGTCTAGGGAAGTGATTGTCCCCCTGTACTCGGCTCTGGTGAGGCCTCACCTCGAGTACTGTGTTCAGTTTTGGGCCCCTTGCTACAAGAAGGACGTCGAGGTGCTCGAGAGAGTCCAGAGAAGGGCGACGAGGCTGGTGTGGGGTCTGGAGAACAAGTCTTACGAGGAGCGGCTGAGGGAGCTGGGATTGTTCAGCCTTGAGAAGAGGAGGCTCAGGGGCGACCTTATCGCTCTCTATAGGTACCTTAAAGGAGGCTGTAGTGAGGTGGAGGTTGGTCTATTCTCCCATGTGCCTGGTGACAGGACGAGGGGGAATGGGCTAAAGTTGTGCCAGGGGAGGTTTAGGTTGGATATTAGGAAGAACTTCTTTACTGAAAGGGTTGTTAGGCGTTGGAATGGGCTGCCCAGGGAAGTGGTTGAGTCACCATCCCTGGAGGTCTTTAAGAGATGTTTAGATGTAGAGCTTAGTGATATGGTTTAGTGGAGGACTTCTTAGTGGTAGGTAAGAGGTTGGACTGGGTGATCTTGGAGGTCTCTTCCAACCTAGACGATTCTGTGATTCTCTGGGCAGCCTGTTCCAGTGCCTAATATTCCAGTGCCTAATGTACATTTTTTGCTATACTTTCAGCTGGCTCTTTCCAACACAATCTGTCTTTGGAGATGTGGGGAACCAAAACATGACTATGTACTCTTGACCATATGTCTTGACCCAAAACCTGGTGGTAGTACTATGTTAATGCCACTTGGAACCAAAAAGGTTCAGTGGCCAGTGCTGAGCAAAGAAGGAGGCACAGGCTGTGCCAAGAGAAACTGAAGTCTAGTTTGAAACAAAGAAGGTTTCAAAGAAACGAAGTTCAACACTGCTGTGGGAGCCACAGCGTTGTGGCTCATGCAGATAAGCATGTAGACAGTAAATTCCAGTTTACTGCAGCCATCACAACAAACTGCTTCTCTGAATGCCTCTCACTATCTGCTGGTACCCATCTGTAACCTATTATTTCAGCTGGTTTTATCCTCTGCTGTTTCAATGGAGATGGTGCTGTTCCAGCACAAAGTTGCTTCACGGATTTTCTGCTTCTGTCTGTGATGACCAAATGCCCAAGTTTTTTGACAAGGTCCTGACCTGCTTGGCCCTGCCTTGGTATTGGCGTGGACCAGGTGACCTCCAGAGGTCCCTTCCAACCTCAATTACTGTGTGGTTCTGTCATCCTCGTCCTGTACCATCCATGCAGTAATAGTCACAGTGATGATGCCATATCACTAGGTGGTGGCCTACAAGCTGGTGTCTCTGCTTAGGGTGGAATAAAGCCCTAAATATTTCTCCAAGAGTGGGAAACAGGTCACCTGAAACAGTGGGGTGGCAGAAGAGAGCAGCGTGGAGGAGAGCTGGGTAAGAAGCAGACATAAGGAGGAAGGGTTGAGCTGTGAAGGGCCATGAGGGTGAACACCCAGCCTTTGCCCTGAAACAAAATCCTGGCATTTCTACCCCCTGAAATGGACTTGTTGTAGTATCTTGGTTTGGTACCTTTATATCTTCAGTATCTTAGCCAGAGAACAGCTATGCCATAAGGATCTTTTTCTAGTGTATGGACTTCAGTTTTCTAAAATTCTCCTTACAGCAACTGAAATGTGTCAGTTTGCACTTTTACACATGAGTGCATGCAACTTTTTATTCTCAAAGCCACAGGTGTACTTCTATCTGGTTTTTGGTGTTAGGCAAGTAAACTGTGCAGGTAAGGGTCTGCCTCCAGGGCAGGTGAGCTTGCTGGACACACAGACAACTGACAGCTTTCTATGTTGCAAATCATATGCAAACCATATTTATAAGCACTTTATTTCCAAGATCCATACGCTTCCTGGGTATTCTGGCTACTTTTCCTTTCCTCGAGCAAGACTAATACAAATTTGGTAATCCATCAATTAACTTATTAATGTGGAGTTGATTTATTCCCTGGGTAACATCAGTTTAGGCTCTGACTTGACTCTTTTTTTTCTTGTTATATATGAAAACCTATAAAGGAGTATGCTATGAAGCAGTTCAGCTTCTAACAAAGCAGCAGAGGATAAATCCAGCTGAAGCTCTTGAAAGCATAACTATGAACTAGTTAAACCAAAGCTTGGATATTTGTTTCATTTAGAGACAGGAATGGCAACAGAGCTCTTAGAGTCCAAGACATCGTTGAATGGTAGCCAGCAACGCTATAACGTAGTGGGCTTTCCTTGTGATTTACATGCTTATTATAAAATCTTATCAGCTGTTGTAAAGATGAGGAATTCTACCACAGCATTTTCACGCTCTCTGTAATTGTTGTCCATTTGATTCACCTTGCATTTCTGTCAGAGGAAATGGTGTGAGATGAGAGGAGGTGATCCCAAGGGCAGCTCGCAGTGTGTGCTGAGCAGGCAGCACAGAGGGTGCCGCGTTTCGGAGAAGCTGAGCCGTGCAGGAAGCTGCCAGGCATCTGCGCCTCCCCCTGCCACTGGCAGCCACCTGCAGTGGCTTTGGCTGTAGGAAGAGAGAGGGCTGGCCAGCACACCAGCCCTCTGCTCAAATAAAGGGGTAAGGAGGAGATGAAAGGGGTGCAGTGAGGCTGGGAGCATAGAGAGAGGTCATGGGCTGCGAGGTGCTTAGGTAGACCCATGGATGGAAGTGCATAGAAATGCTCTTTGCTTAGGGCACTGATTCACTCAAGTTCTGCTATAAGGTGTCTTTAAAATATTTTTTTTTTTTTCAAAATAATAGTGGGATTTATAAAAGTAGAGTCACAGCCAGGATTTGTACTGATGGTTGATCTCTGTGTTATCAAACAGTGGCATTTATTCTATCAATAAGGCTGAATAATGATAAAAGAGAATTGATGTAAAATAAAAGAGGTGTTGCCTGGGCCTCAATGCCTCTGTCATGCTTTGCTTTTCATTTTTTTTTTAATTTATTTTATTTTATTTTTTATAAAATGGGGCTTAAAACTCAAAGGATGCCAACATAAAATATCACTTGTTCTGCTGACAAAGTGGACACTTGATCCCACATGGCAAAACTTTAGTCTGAAAAAAAATTTTAGATTTCAGGTCATAAGTTTATAAAACATCTAATCATTGTGCACTAATTACTTGTTGGGTTCTCAACTTCTGAGGGACCTAGAAGTGCCAATTTTTTAAAATGTGATGAATTCTTTTCCTCTGGAAATTTGACATACTTTGTTTCAAGGCATCCTTTCAAAATCTGTAGTCGAGATCTGTAGTGAGACTTTCCTCATTCAGTATGATCTGTAGTTCTCAATAAAAGTGCCCAAGGTAGCCTTGCGGATTTAAAATTTGTGCTTTATGTTGTATGTAATGACTTAGAGACGTGTGCTCTGTGATCTGTCAGCTCTGGAATAAGCATCCATGTGCTTCACTTTTTTTTTTTTTTTTTTTTTTTTTTTTTTTTTAACAATCTAGTCCTTTAGACAACATAAACATGAGAAGCCTCAGCTTGAATCCTGGCAGGAATTTGTTAAAGCCACCAAATGACAGCATATCAAGTCCATTTGTCACCTCCATTGAAAAAAGTGTATTTGTATCTCTGTGGTAACACCGGGACATTTAATTGCAAAGGTTCTCTAAGATGAGCACTTTAGCTGCCAACTGGGAGCCAACAGAATAGCAGCCCAAGCACTGAGGCTAATGATAGTGTCAATCTATTGTGTCATAAATTACATCCTGTTACAAATAATGAAATCTTGCAAACAAATAAAACATTCACATTCTTCACCCAGTTTTTTCCTCTATTTTGTGACGAAAACGTGACTTGAAAAATCTGCATAATTAAATATCATCCTTTCTACTTTGATTGGCATTTTTTCAAGTTTTTTTTTTTCACTCCTTTTTATGAGGCTGTTTTGATTAGAGTGTGGCATGAGGATAAGTTGTTTTTATGAAGTGTGTTTGCCACTTCCAGATTCCCGGAGAAGCCCTAATTCCTGATGGCAAGACGATAATCTGGGACAGCACGAAAGGCTTCAGAATACCCAAGGCAACCTACAGATTCATAGGGCTCCTGAGCTGTGAGACAACCATTGCTGGGCACAAGTATAGCACGAAGTACCTAACGCACCGAGAAAGTAAGTAGCCTTCTCCACTCCAAATTTTTCAGAAAGCCCTCTGCCCTGGTGATGTTATTCATGTTTCCTTCTCTCTGTGACATGCAGCCAACACAATTTTTGATGTTCAGTTGAGCACCCCTCGCCTCGTCAAGTTGCTGAAAGGAGACAGCCTGGCAATTAACTGTACCGTCACGGCAGCCTGGAACACCCGTGTGCAGATGACATGGACTTACCCTGGACAGGTGAGTGCCAGGGATGAAAGGAAGAAATTGGGTGAGGGTTTCCATTGATCGCGTTACATCTAGCATCCTGGGAGGAATTCTACCTCAAAATGCTTGCTGTGTTTCTCATTCCACCGTTGTGAATCTTGCTGACATGGCTTTTAAGTTGTGGTTGTTTTTTTTTTTTTTTTTTTTCTATTGAATAAGTAAACAAGTTTACACAATGCACTCTGCTATATTGCATAACCATGAGCGAGCGCTGGAAACGTTTCATCCCTGGGAGCTTCTTTTTGACCTGGGGAAATGATAGAAATTTATCACCTAGTCCCAGGCAGGGGCTCTCTCGTGACAAAAAAATTTTCGTTGAGGCTGTCTTTCTTAGCACGTACATTTAAAAGACTGGCAGACAGTCAGGCACCCGACTCAAGCATGTTTAGAAAAGATATTTTGATTTAGTTAGCCAAAATCTCATTTGTTAAGTGTCACATGAACAATCCACTTGTTTTGACAACTACAGGAATATCTTGAATGTGCTTCTCCTCCCCCAACATTGGGAGCATCCTCATAAATATTTGTCGCTTACAAAATAACTGCCAGGGAGCCCGTGTAAAGCTGATAAGAAATTTGACATTAGTTTAAGGTTTACAACTCCCATTCCTTTCATGTCAGTTTGATTTATGCTGGTGATTCAAGTCAAGATCATTTATTATGTCACTCATTGTGTCTAATCACAAGCTGAAATTATGATTACATTATATAAGGAAGATTAATGCAATCGTTTCTTGCATACTGTAGCCATTTTCCTTGGCATTTTTTCATCGCAGAAGTAAACAACCTAGCAACAAGAAATGCTCCAAATATCTTACGTTTGGTCACTGTTATGTTACCAAGCCATAGCTGAGCACCACACGTGAAATTCTGCTTGGGTTTTATTTGGATGGTAACTGAAGGGTGCTCAGTGTTTGTAAGACAACAACAATGTCCTAGGTTAAATAAACTTTGAGGCCAAAGGCTGAGGGGGAGTTGCAGGAAATAACTCCTCAGGCTCACATTATCTTCAGTTCCACCCTGCTACTCCTTTGCCAAATCTAGTCACTTTTCCATCTATAGTGTTTTCAGAATTCTCCCCTTTTGATGTTAATGCCCTCATCTTCTATACATCTTCTGCCTGTGGACGCTGAACCAAGGCAACAAACTGTGTTCTGCCCTTCATGTGCTGGCTCCAAGGACTTTTATGAACGATGCTGTACCAGGAGCAGAGGGGAGCTGGGCATGTTGCTATAGTAGGTCATGCAGAATTGATTACCTTCCTCTGGAAAGAACAAGTTTGGATACTTCTACAACTTGAATGGAGATAGGAATGAATTGCCAGATAAAGTTACTTCTCATTCTTATTTTTGACTCTTTGGAAATATTATTTTTTTTTCAGGTTTGTCGTGTGCAAAGGGATCTGGATATATTTTTTGGAGGTTTGGTGGCAGAACAGTAAAATGAAAATCGTAATATTCATAAAAATTTGATTAAGCTCTTTCTTGTTCATTTTTGCTTTTATAGACAAAGAAGAGAGGCTCCATAACACAGCGCATTGACCAGAAGAATACAGAAGCCAATATTTTTTACAGTATTCTAGTTGTTGACAAAGTGCGTGATATTGATAAAGGCCAGTATGCCTGCCACGTGAAGAGTGGGCCCTCAATCAAATCAGTTAACACAACAGTCCTCGTTTACGGTAAGAAATACCTTGAATTTGTAGAATACTGAGTGCTCATTTACCAAGGTCAGTCACATGATATCTATATCTTGACACAAAGTGGAAATGAATTTCTAGCATGATCATCAAAGATAGAAAATGGAGGGAGATAAGAAAGAATATGTACCTTTTCTTCCATGACTGTTTTGCCTGTTTGGCAATAGACACATTAATGTTCAGTTTGATCACTCTTGTTTGCTAAGTCCTGCGATGATCCCATCCTCAGTTCTGGCTGCTCCAGTTCCTCTTCTACAATACCTATCCACTGCTTCCTATGAAGCAAAAGAAGAAAAAAAACAGATAAGCTAGCTCTACGTGGAGAAGATTGCTGGTAAACCATTCACAAAACCGAAACAAGCATAACATACTGCAGCTCATTAATGTGGTTTTACAGTGGGAGCTTTGAATGAGTTCTCTGTGGTCTGCCCAGGCTTCCTGTGAGATCTGGAAATTCCCTGTGCTGTTTCAAGCTTATGTGAATTAGGACTTCTGTGCACTGGGACTCCATGAGAAGCTATCTTCTTTGTGGCATCCTGTTACAATTATGATTATGTAGGATATTCGGAGCATTGTTGGTATTAATAGTCAAATGGTTGGTGGCTCCTTGATGACAGACAATTCGTGGTCAGAATATTGATTTGTTCCACAGTTTAGGTGGTCTACTTTTTCTCTCTCATCTGTAATTGTGGTCTAAGCACCAGATGGTGGTATTCTCAGAGAGTATTTCAAGTACTTTTTCTCTATTTAACCCTTGGACTAAGACACTGGGAACATAGGATGAATCATTATATTCACTTCTTATGTTCTGAAATAAATAAGCATGAAGTTATCAAAAACTGAGTTTTAGATTAAAATTAAAGTCAGAGAGGCTGGAGCTGTTGAAGCTAGCCTGTAAACTCACATAAGCAGCCACATCTATGGGATACTCATTAGACAGAGCCAGTGTGAATAATGGTTTGCAGAATCAGGGTTGTATCTTTAGGTATAACCTCATTTGTGTAATTTAACTACTGAGTTATCTTGCACATGTTAGTTTCAAAGTATGCTGCAAATATGACTAATATAACTAAATATTGCACTTATTTAATATATATACAATATCTATATATAATTCATAATGTGAGTAAATATTGTACTATGGGTACTGTCAAAGGACACTGAAACCTTTTTTCATGTTTTGAATGTTTTGTTTTGTTTAATTGCATTTTGGGAAGAAAAAAAATATTTCCAATATACTCTATAAATATTGTGGTTTTATTGCTTCTGGTGAAACCCATCGATTTGTCAGAGTTTGAAATACTGGGCAGTACAACTGGAGAAGAATGAATTCCAGCAGGTTGAGACTGTTCCAATGAAGTGATAAAGATTTGTTTGTTCGATGAAACAGCTGTTTACCAATGATACAGAAAGTTTCTGTCTTTTCCATTGCTGTTTCTCTGAAGATCGCTTAAATCATCCCCAGCCAAATATTTTCTTTTGGAACATCCACTGATTCTTGGCCTTTCAGGGGTGGTGGGGTCACCTGCTCATTTAGTTCAGCTTCCCACGTACCACAAACCACCTTCTCTTTCTTGTGCTTTTTTTTTTTTTTTTTTTTTTTTCTTGACTGAAGCACAATGTGAATTTGGCTAGGGTGTGTCTTGTTTAGGCAGACTCATGGCCTGGGAACTGTATCTCAGTTTTTTGTATGTTTGTGGTGGGTTTTATTCTTGCTGTTATCGTGTGGGAACACCAAAATTATTAAAGATCTTTTTTATTTGAATTCCTGTTCTCTTTAGAAGAGTGACTCTTTTTGCAGGCTGAAAATCAGTAACACGAGAACACTTTTTTTCTTTTATTTCTTTAAGATAAAATGTTCATTAATTT
This sequence comes from Cygnus olor, assembly GCF_009769625.2. NCBI lineage: Eukaryota > Metazoa > Chordata > Aves > Anseriformes > Anatidae > Cygnus > Cygnus olor. The sequence goes on from NC_049169.1 coordinate 187,323,710, forward strand.
GAAACGTCGAAGAAAAACTGTGCTGGAGGCTGTAGCAGGAAGAAAGTCCTATCGTCTGTCAATGAAAGTGAAGGCATTTCCCTCTCCAGAGGTTATATGGTAGGACAAGTTATTTCCACATATGCACACTGGACCTACACTTAAATGAAAAATAATGTGTTGGTCAAATATTCAATTTAAGACCCCTTGAAATGGCAACAAACTGGGACAGTACAGTTGTTGATTTTTATTGAACTTTTCAGGGTCTGCCTGAGTTTTAAAAATTTAAGAGAACATTATCTTCATTTTGCAAGTGTAAAATAGGATGCCTGGAAACTTTGAAGTTCAAACCCTCAAATATGTTAGATATGTCTCTTGTTGAAATCAATGGACACTCTACAGATAAATACCTCTACCAATCTTTTCTGAATTGTTTCATCCAACTTCATGCAGACCCAAATATGAGAAATTAGTTTGTCTTTTAAAAAGGAAGAGAAAAGAAAGTCTTTATTAAAATAACTGTCTGAGTTTATTCATACAACCATGCACTACTAGAAAAGCAGTGGAAGATGGCTTTACTATATGGGGATCTGTAGGTTTTAGATCTGCTTTAGTGACCAGAATTTTCACTTTGGCTCAAGTATGCTGAGCTAATGAATCTTTTAAACATTTTTTTTTTGCATTAACTCAACCACCTTTCCAGAAAACAATGTTATCTATTCATGATCTTTAGGTGGTGTGGTGGTTTTTTGTGTGTGTGTGTTTGTGTGTGTTGTTGTTTGTTTGTTTTTATATAATTTTAAATAGTAATAGTTCTGGTTCAATTCATTACACTTTAACAAGAAGTCTATGACAAGAATGATTAAGAAAACAAACCATACATACATGAACAGTAAGTTTTCATGGTTCTCAGAGACAGAAATTATTTTTGCTCCAAATATTTTGTTTTATTTAAATCTCCATTCTGCATTTGCAGCTCCACATGGAAAATTAAGGGGCAAAAGTGCAGCTGATACTAGCCATTTATATGGTATTTTTTTCTCTTTAATGATTGGGCTTGTTGACTATACACTTAGATATAAAACTTCTGAATACAAAAAAATAAATCCATTTGACAATAAGAATACTTATTTACTTATTTATTGCTGTGAGGTTTGTCAGCCATTGGAACAAGTTGCCCAAAGAGGCTGTGGTTTCTCCATCCTGTGAGATGTTTGAAATCTGACTGGACATGGTCCTGGGCAACTTGCTGACCTTGCTTTGAGCAGGGGGTTGGACCAGGCAATCTCCAGAGGCCCATTCAGCCTCAAATATTCAGTGGTTCTGTGAATAAATGTGCAGTGAAATGTCTAAATCTACGGTCCTTAGACACAACTTTTAATGCTCCTTCAATGACTGAAAATGTTTTCTGTAAATATTTACCAAAACTTGGGAATCAATGTAATTAAGTCCATCACCACAGTGAATTTCAGTTGCACTCACATTGAGCTTCATACAGTAACCTACAAAAATACGGTTTATACCATATTTTACACTTCAGAAAAAAGAAATGTTCTGCTTATTCAGGAATCTGTTTGTGAGCAACATTTCGTACTTTCTGTGTTGATTTTCTATTATCTTTAAAAACATTCACTCGATAGCAGGACATCTGATTCTTAAGTGCTTATCTAATCTACTTACTCTTCCTCTTCCTAAAATCACAGCTGTGCTTAGGCTACAGTCCTGGGTATGTATTCTGAGGTCATAAGAAATGGTCAGTGCTGGATGACGCAACCTTTATTTGTGTGAATGACTTTTGGCCAAAATGGTTGTCTTCTTGAATAAATGGCAGCAGAAGTATGGAAGGCTGGGATCTTTAGAGATAGAGTTGTGATTTTTAGCAACTCTCAGATGTTATAGAACTCTGCCATATCCTTATAAATTTTAATGTATAGAATGGTATTCTTCAGAGTTCTCCATAAAAATCAGCAATCTGTAAGGAAAGGATAATCCTCTGATAAGCAGAATCTTGGACAGTAAATTCAAAACTTGCTCAAAGATCAAGAAATGTTGTGAAACCAAGAAGCACAGACTGTTAAAGCAGCACTATTTTTCGTTTCTTTTTAATTTCTGGATTTCTTTTAAACAGGTTAAAAGATGGGCTACCTGCTGCTGAAAAGTGTGCCCGGTACATGGTTAAAGACTATTCATTAATCATCAAAGATGTTGCTGAGGAAGATGCTGGAAACTACACTATAATATTGAGCATACGACAGTGGAACTTGTCTAAGAATCTTACAGTCACTCTTAAAGTAAATGGTAAGTTTACAGCACGTTCCCACACTTTTTCTGAACATAAACATCAAATTTTCATTGAAGAGTTGATCTTGCATGGTCCAGGACATTGTGCACTTTCTTACTGACTTTCATGGACACAAATCCAAGCCCCATGCGTGGGGTGATGGACCCTCCTTAAAATCAGCAGACAGACACTGGTTTTCATTAGAAGGGTTTCTGTCTTTCACGGTCACATACTTGTTCCTGATGACTTAAATGTGTTAGTAACTGCTCAACTGACTCAACTTATTCCTGCTGTTTTTCTTTGTCCTCCTGGGGATTTTTTTTGTTACTCACCCTGCAGGAATGTAGGATTTTCATGATCATGTAATACATTGGAAATGAGTTGCTTTTAATAGCTTTCCAATTTTTACTCTTTACAGTGAAACCCCAGATATACGAAAATGCCGTATCATCATTCCCTGATCCCAATCTGTATTCACTGGGCAGCAAACAAGTGCTGACATGCACTGTGTATGGTGTTCCTCAGCCAAAAATTACATGGATGTGGTACCCCTGCAGACAAAACCATTCCAAAACAAGGTAGGACAGCTTCCTTACTTACGTTTAGCTTGTCTTCCCTTCCTACTATATTTGAATATTAACTTAAGAATAAAGCTTACCATGGACATTGATAGTTAGTAGAGTATGTGTGCTTTATTTTTAGGTAAACGTGCAGACAAAATGCATTTTTTTTTCTGCATCATTATTTGAAAATACGGTGCAGAGTCATTGTTTTGTATTGTTGCTTACTTTTATTTACAGTTCATTACCATTCATGCATGCAATGCTCAGAGGCCATAATTGCTTTCTGATTTTTATGAGGGAAGACTTGCAGGCAATGTCTTGCGAAGTGCTCATACTTTCTCAAGAAGGAGATTTCCTTGCTTTCCTCCATGCTTTTGTCACCACACTGTGATTCCACTGTGAGGTTTATTTTGAAATTCAACAGAAATAATCTTAAAGATTTTTTTCTATTATGATGATCAAATCTTTCTTACAATACAGTGACTCATAGGTTTAGTTCAGCAAGACAAATGTGACCAGCATTCTCCAGATACTATTTCAACAGGGCAAAATATAAATGGCACTGTGCAAGCCTACTTGATGCTGATGTGGCACTTAACTAATCCTCTTTTATATTTAAGATTACTTTTGAACTTTTTGTGACTGATGATGCCAAGTTTGTGCATATTGACTCATTTATCCAAAGCTCTTCCTGGATCTCAAAATCTGACACAGTCTTAATGATTAACACTCAACATCCACAATGGCATTAGCATTAAGCTACTATTGAAGAGTTCAAACATTCAATGTATTTGGAGCATATCTCAACAAAGATGTTTAAGAACCTAACGAAAGCTAAGGAACCAATAGTCTCTAAATTTCAGTTGAAGTTAATCACTTTACATAGAATTTAACTTCTTTAATACTTTCATAGGACTGAGTTTTAACACCAATCCAGACAAACATTTCTGTATGTGCTTAACTTTGGGGATACAAGACACCTCATTCGATTAAATAGGACAACCAGCTTATTTCAAATTAAGGGTGCTTGTAAATTCTAGGCAGCACTTCTTGGAAGCACATGTTGCTTTTCCCATTACACCTTGCTTTGGGATTATGCAAATAAATGGTTTTCTGTGCCCTTTTCACCAAGAGGTGGCACTAGCAATCTCTCCTTTTGCTAGAATAGGTAAAATCTGAAATTGTCCATTTCGAGGACAGGTAGGGTCAGCATTTCCTCTCTCTTTTATGTTATCTTTGAAGCACGGGTCACAGAATTCTGTATAGTAATGTAAGGTGTATGATAAAAAGAAGTGCAATGTCTTTTAAGTAGACAGACCCCATGAAAGACATATATGAAAAATTTCAACCTTTTAGTCTTTTTTAAGTGTTTATACGTTTATGCATACTCTGGATTGAAAACACAGTGTGATGCTAGTAAAACAGTTGGATTGTGTTTGGGAGTTGGAGTAGGGTTCTTACACAGTCAAATATATCCTTCTGTTAACAAGCAATAAAAATTAATATCCACAAGCAGGTGTTTAATAATGTGCTAAACTGTAGACTTAATTAAATGCTAAATGGAAGTGTGTTTGAACAGGTGATCAAAGGAGAAATGTAGCAATTTAAACATCAGCTATTGGCTCTGTTACAAGGTTGTTTCCAGACTTGCTTCCAAATTGCCTTCATAATTGTTCTGTGACAATTCTTTTTACCCCCCTCCCCTTCCTTCTCCTTCAAACACTCATTGAAGAAGTAGTTTGGAGAACACCATTTTTAATGCTTTGCATAAGATGACAGGAGTGACTCCCTGTGAAAAATATGGCAACAATTAAGTATCACAGAATGGCAGGAATCCCTGAATAATTGCATTTTGTCTCTTGCTCCAGGAAGGGAGCAGAAAATACTAGCTGTGCCAGATGCAGGGCTGACATCTGTGCCGGTGTAGGTGTTCTCCCCAAAGAACTGGAAAACCCTTTAATCCCATCCTTTCCACCATTCTTCCTTCCTTGTGTGAGGTGACACTTGCTTAAGTAACAGAATAATGATGCAGGTACCTTGGAAAGCAGATCAAAAATGTATCTTGTTCTCCCATTACAGCTGTTGCTTTGGATTTACCTGCCCATCATTAGGTTTCCAAGGCTAAAATGTTGCTCTGTTTGTGCTCAGCACTAGATAATGTCTATTTCAATGCACAGGTGAAAAAAATGTAGCTCAAGTTGATAAACCTACACAGGTTACCATTATTCACCATACTGCAGTAAGGATTCACATTGAGTTTCTGGGTCCCATGCTAGAGGATGCAGGAAACACTATAAGTATAAAACTTTTGTTGCTGCAAAGACCTTGCAGCACACAGATCTTTTTGCTTCCAGATTTATATATGCGCTTAATTTTACATCATTTGAGTACTATCACTGAAAGCTGGGGAACGACTTACAGTGAATAAATGAGATTTTTTTTTTTTATTATTATTATTTGAAGGACTGTTGCCTATAGTCTCCTTAATAGAAACCACTAGGTTCTCTGGCTGCTTCTTTCAATTGCAGTTTCAGACAGTATTTCTGTTTCAAAAATCCTAAAAATATCTCAGTGGATTCCACTGTTTTAAAAAAAAGTTCAAATATTCTTCAGTGCTTTGTAATTAATACAATTAATCTGCATAACCCTCCTCTGTACATTGTTCAAGACAGCAACGGGAATCCAGCCAAATTAAACAGGTTCCATAGTTTCACGGTAGCAAATAAAATAAATAAATAATAATAATAATGAAAAGCTGCAAAATTGTTCAACAGATTTAACTTTCTGGAATGCAGAGAGACCAAGAATGTCATTAAAATTACCTGTGCTTTATTTTCCATTAAAATAAGTTTGCTTAACCAACTCTATTACCATTAGGTAGTCTTTTGTTAACTAGCAGATAGGTAACTAGATGGATAGGTGTAAAAATTAACTTCTGATTTTCATCCCAATGAGGAAACATAAAAGAGACAAGAAAAACTGCCTGGGCCAAAAAAAAATATATAAGGTTATTTGTTGTTGTTGTTTTGTTTGTTTATTTTTCAAGCTTATTCAGATATACCAATTCAAATACGGCAGACAAATGTCAGTGGAGAATGGAATGAGTTAAAATGAAATGCAATTAACAAAATAAAAGATTAGTCTTTCTTAAATGACTACCTTTTTTTTCCTGAGAAACTTCTTATCCAGTGTCAGCTTACTCCAGACAAGGCAGCAGATGCACATATTCATTGCTCATTGGATATAGCAGAAGACTGATGACCTCCACCATTAAATTGTTGCTTGAGCAGCCTCCTTGGCCTCTTCCCTACCACCCTGCTGTTGTTCTTCCTCGCCTCATTTTCACTCAGGCTGGGTTATCAGCTGAGTCTAGTGGAGGGGCAGCCAGGGCAGGGCTTGCTGATGTTCCCTGGAGCCACCAAGGCTGGTCTCCACCTACAGCTCGTCAGCTCCGAGGCTGCAGAACGAGCATCCCCACGCCAGGGATGTGCTTGATGCTCATGGCTCTTGACCCAAATCTCTTCAGCAGATTTGTGTTTATCTTAGGCTGGTCTGGCAGAGGTTGCCAAGAAAGGCATGTGGGATATTGATGTTGCTCAGTGTAAGCACTGGTTTCCTCAGCTCTGATGCGGTGTCATTTGAGGGCAGTTTCTCTCTCTGGACATTTCCATGTAGGCAGTTCCAGAGACCTTCATAGTGCTCTGCCTAGGGCTTGACTCATCAGCCCTCCAGAAACTGCAGGCAGAAGAAGCAATGAAATTTTTTCTTGGGTTTTCCAGCTCTCCTGTCACCCTTCTGCCTCCCTCTCACCTTGAGCTATCAGTTATGGTTAGCCTCAAACCGAGTGTCAGATTATTAATTTTCAACCCTGCCATCATGTCAGTCTGTTATTTATTTATTTGCTTAGATTTTTTTCTGTGTACGTGCATGAGGGAGAGAGAATCACAAAGGTATTGGGGAGGAACCTGCAAAAAGAATGTCTCTGGAAAGACCTTAATTCTGTCCCCTGAGCTGTAGTGCTAGGATATGAACTCTTCTCAGTGGTAAAATAACCCAAAACTATTTCTGCCCCCTCTTCCCAACCCTGTCATGATCCCAGCAAGACTGTGAGGTGGACGGGATTGGGGATGAATGGGTTGCATGCCTGAAGATGAGGACAGGAGTGGGCAGCAGGAACTAGGGACCATGCAGCATTGCCGTGAGCTGGTACCACTGCCACGGAGCCATCTCAGGACATCACAATGTTCCTGATTCTCTGAGGTGGATGGATGGATGCATGCACCACAGTGGAGTTGCTGCTGACTTAACATGGAGTGATAAGAGGGGATTGTTATCTCCTGTTGCGGCTTGTCTGTGGTGCAAAGGTAGGGCCATGTGAATAATTTTCTACAGAAATAGCTCTCTAGCACTACAGAGTGAGGGAGAGGAGCGTGTTGTGGATCTCAGCAAGGCAAAAACTAGAACTTTTTTCTTGAAACCTCTGCAGAGAGATAAAAAGCCTTGAACTACCACTACGAAAGTGCATGGGCAGACTCCCACCAGCTTCAGTGAAAGAGGAAGCAGGGCATGTGTGCATAGCAGTCTAATTGCATTTCTGCATTGTTTATGTCAGAGTATTAATAAAGGATTGAAAGGCAGAATCGTTAGGATGTGCTTGGATAGATTATCGGGGGACATTAGGTTTGGAACATCACTGAGGTATGTAAAATGAACAACTAAAGAACAAATGTTAATTGTACTTAATTAGAAATGTACTGAACCACCCAAATTTAATTGTGGATGTCTGCAAACATTGATGCCCATTAGTTTGTCCACAGCAACTGTTTTTGTTCCCCATGCCACCTTCTATTTTCGGGAAGGGGAAGTCTGAGTCCTTAGAGCTGGTAAAAGTAGGTCAGATGCCATTAATAAACAGGTAGTTCAAAAATGCCTTTGTTTAATTTGACATGTGGCCAGATCCTCAGCTCTAAATTCACACTGGCTGAGGATCTGGCTGGTGGCATTTGTGCCTTCCATTCCCTACTACAAGAAAATCCACTTGCAGTGATCTGGTAATGTAAAGGTACTTGAAATGGGTACACGAAAAAAAAAAAAGCTAGCTATTTCCTTATTTTTCTGCAGTTGTGGAAATGGGTTAGTGTAAATGAAAATCAGGCTCTGTGTTTTTCTCATATATTTCTAAAAAATGCAGAGGAACAGACATGAGTGTATGTTGTGGCAGCATGGACTTGCAGAGAATTTGAAGCCAAAAGAAAGAGAGAAGTAAAAGTGTCTCATCTGTTTCAGACCGACCAAGGAGTATACTGCAGCATCTCATTCTTTACTTCTATGATGAGCCAGAAGTTAATGTTTGTTTGTGAACACCTCCTGTTCTCTGAAAACAGCTAAAAGGACAGCATCCCTGTCCTCAGTCAATATTTTGGAAAAGATCTTTTTTTTAATATTTTACTTACAAAATGCCATGTGAATCAGATCAGGCATATGCAAGTGGATAAATAAACTTGGTAAATATGTGCTATACTCTAGGTACAGTTTGCCACAGTCTGTCCCCAGGGTAATGTAGTGAATGCACTGATGAATTCACTGTGCAGGCTGTAAATGTTATCAAAGGTTTCATTATGGGTCTTAGCTGAACCAGAAGATTAAGCTTTCCAATTTTGGTATTGCTAACTTTCAAGTCACTTTAAATCAAATGTTTCCAAGTCCAATAGAAAATAGTTTAGCAGAAAATACATTATGTTGCTCAAGTAACCTTTTTTTTTTTTTAAACCCATTATTGATCAAACTTAAAATATAAGGACTACAGTAACATCCAGATTGTGACAAGTGTCTCTGCTTAGTGTCGTGTTTTAAACCATGGTTCTCCTATCTTCTTTTTCACTCATTTATTTTTTCCCAGTTTCTTTTTCTGTGGTTCCCTTCACAGGGTGTTCTCTTTGTTTTACTGGGGACAGTCTGACACCCGTTCTTAAGGAAGCAGACGTGAGTCCATGCAGGTGGTTGATCATTATTGCTTGGTCTTCTACTCACCGTGGGGCAGCAGCGGTGTCTGAGCCATGGGAACGTCCCAGCCTGTGGCCATAAACCTCCTCCTGTGCTAGCAGGGGCTCTTGGCCGAGGAAGGCACAGGGTCAAGCTGTGTGTGCTTAGGAATGATTATAAATGGAGTGCTATTATTGGACTGAGTACACCTTTTACAAAAATATACAAACTTCAGCTAGCATCCTTTTTCCTTTTATGTCTATTCCTTTCAAAAACCCTTTGCAGAAGGCTTTGAACAGGCATGGTGTATGAGGTAAGATCATAGTCAGAAAGAAAAATATTCAGTTAAAAAATAGAAAATAGAGGTTAGGAGGGAACAGTCAGTTCTTGCAGTGCAGGGAGGTGAAGTTTTTCAGGAGCTGGTGCTGGGGTCTGTACTTGTCAACATGTTCAGAAATAACCTGGAAAATGTGGTAAGGAGGTGACAGAGTTCGCTGATGATACTAAGTCATTCAGATTTGTAAGGATGAGGGCTGATTGCGAAGAAATGCAGAACTGTATGAATCTGAGTATGTGAGTGATAAAGTGGCAGATGAAGTCCACTGAAGATAAAAGCGCATGATGTACATAGGAAAAAGCAGTCTGACTTTCACATGTAAAATGATAAGCCATTGTCTCACTAATAACGCAAAGAAAGCTATGAGTAATGTGGTACACAGGTTTGTGAAAGCAGTGGCAATCAGGAGCAGCTCAAAAAAAAAAAAAATTGAGTATTAGGAATTATAAGGTCAGCGCTGTGTAGCATGAAAAATAGGTGGCTTGGTTGCTACACAGTAGATATCTACAGACTAGTGAAGGACACATAGGTCTGAGGATCAGTTGTATATGCTTTTTCTAGTTTAAGAAATAGGGGCCATGAAATGAAACCAGGAGGACTACAATTCAAGATGGAAAAAGGAGATGGTTGTACATGCAGTGGGTGGCAGATCTGTGAAACTCCTTGCCAGAGGATTTTGTGGGTTCTAAAAGTTCTACTGGCTTCAAAGGGAGATTGCATGAAGTCCTAGAAGAGAAATCCACTGGGAGTTGCTTAAGTGTAGAAATGGCCTCCGATGCAGGAAGTTCTTGGGCTGATAAGAATTGGTGACTGGGGGAGTATTGGGAGGAAGTATCTGAAGTTAGTCCTGTTCTTACTCATCCCCAACCATCTGCTTATGGTCATTGTTGAGACAGGATATGGGGTAGATGGATCCTTGGTCTTATGTCCACGTCTGTCAGTATTTTCTCTTCCTGTTTTCCCTCTAATCAACTCCCCTCTCTCCTTAAAAATGTTTCCCTCCATTCTTTCTCATCCTTTCCTTGTTTTCTGTCTGCACTTCCAGTCCCTGGCTCCAGTCATCCCAGAGTTGCTCACAGACCCCTACTTGCAGTGAAGCTGAAAACAATCTATCTTTAAAAGCACAAGCTCTGTGCAGCAAAAGCTCTTTCATCTCTTCTGCTGATCACTGGGAAATGGTATTTGAAAGGGTGTTCATTGTGCTTCCAGCTTGTCAAAAAGACAGGGTATATTAAGGACTGTGTAAATAGATTAGTAAAGAGCCAAAAGGATCCAGTCAAGACAGCAAAGAAAAGGAAGAGAATTTCAGCATTTTGTTAAGGTGCTGGGGAGACCTGGATCTTGGGTGGGTGTAGATGTGAGGTTACGTCTCAAAGTTGAGTGAGTTGTGAGGAGTGACATGTCTATGGGAAATAACTTAAGCCAGAAGGGTCTTAACAAAATCCCAGACTTTATATATAGGGTTTTTTTCTGGAAATAGAAGCAGAGCAAGAGTAGACTTTGTATGTAGAGGCTTTGTGGTCTTTCCCTTTAGGTTTCTGACTGCTCAACCAAACTGGAGAAGACCTCTTCCTTTCTGTACTACCACAGACTATTAAACTCAAACCCTTTTTCCCAGCAAGAAGTTCTAGGTGCTTGTGAAAACTTCATGCTTTGATAACTCTGTAGTTCCAGCCAGCATTCAGCTCCTCTGTGGAGGACATAGCTGGTGAGAGAAAGTGGAGGCTGAGTCACGGTGACCACATGGGAGACGAGAGTGATTTCAGCCTAGCAAAGGAGGGAAAGGAGGTGGACAAGAAGGAAGGAAGGAAGGCTTGGCTGAAATGTGATCATATTCTGTGTCCACGAAGACTGCTAAGCAGTGTGAAGCAGGAAACACAGGGTCAAGAAGCAAAATATAATTATCTTATAACAAACTCAAGGTGAGAAAATTTCAGGTTACCTCAGGATGTGCAAAAATCCTGAAAAACTACTTCCAAATGCTGTCACGTTCCCTAATGTTCAGAGGTCTCAAGTACTGGCAAAGGAGTTGAAAGTAAAATGTGTTTTCTATTTTTTTTTGTTGTCAATGGCTGGTGTTCAGGCTGCTTAGCCGTGCAGATGTAGAAATGTTGGGTCTTTGTGTTGTTTTTTTTGTTGTTGTTGTTTTGTTTTGTTTTTGTGTTTGTTTTTTTTTTTTCTTCCCTGTGGGAATGCATGCATGGGCTGATGAAGGGGTGAAAGGTGGGACAGGTAAGACTTATGCTGGTCTTCCTGCTTCCTTTGAGAAAAGTCAGATCAATTGGCTTTCTGTGCAGCATACTGAGGTAGTTCAGGACAAGCTGTGATGTTTGGAAAGGATGAGTGTGAAAGGGATTAATCAACTCATTAATCTGGTTGCATGTAGATAACAGCAGGAAAGGCAGTATGGAGATGGCAAACTCTTTCATTTTCCATAGAGCCATGATGGTATGCAACAAGGCTGTGCATGTCATATACCCGACTATTTCTGATGATGTAGTACCAAAGAGGCTCACCAGGAGGAGGGGTCATTCAGGACATATGGGATCTTCCCAAGAGAATGAGCTTTCCCTCTAAGTATCCCCCTCAGTGGGGATGCAGAACATCCTATAAAACAGAAAATAACTCAGTCCTTACTCTGGCAACTGTGCAGTACACCAGGATCCTAGTACAGCCTAATGCATAGGGGCCATTGAGAAATCCTCCAGCCACCCTGCATCTCATCAGTGAAAATCTCAGCACAGCTGATAATATCCTCGGCCACAAGTCTTCTCCTGTTCTGCTGGCCAAGGGTGAGGAGTGGTGATGGACAGTTACTGCTTTCTCAGGGTCATGAGAGAGTCTGACCTGAAATGGGCTGGTGGTGTCCCATCTGTTCTTGGTGGGCAAGTGTTGACACTGCAGTGGGCACAAGTAAGGACCTGGGACAGTGAGAGCAGAGAGGCAAAAGTGTGAAGAATGAGATATGCAAAGAAGGAACCTGTGCCACTATCAATGCAGCTTCTTGTTTGGTATTCTTTGCTAAGCTCCTAAATAAATATAAATCAACATACAGAATGTGATATAAATACTATCCAGTTCCTACCATTTGTAGAAGATCTCCTCAAAACCCCACATACAGCTGTCTGGAATTAGATGATCCTTAAGATCCCTTCCAACCCAAGATGTTCTGTGATTCTGTGATACTCAATGTATGTGTGCATACCAGGGAAGGTGCTAGGGATGAATTCCCAATCTGTTTGGAGCTAACTGGAGCTTTGTCACCAAAAGCAGTAGGGCTGGTGTTTAAACCTGGAACTGGTTATTTTTGGCTGAGAGAGGGAGGGGATGCTCGGACCACGGCTCCTGAATCGACAAGCGCACTATCATGTTGCAGCCAAAGCGAGAGGGAGCACGCTGGCAGGGAGCCAGCACGTGTCCCCCCCTCCCCCAGAAAGCACGTTTCACAGCCCGTGCATGCTCCCTGTTACTATTTTCCCTCTCGTTTCCGGTCTTGCCGTGATTCAGTGCTCCCTGGGACACGTGGCTACGCCAGCCCGGTGCTACCAATAGCACAGCACCGAGCGCCGAGGCACAGGTCAGGCGAGGCCTGGGTCATTTAGATTTTTTTTGATAACCTCCAAGTGGGAAGCAGTTCCTATATATTCTTTACAATTCCAGGAATTTCCAGAGTTCCTGTCTTGAAGATAGTGTCGTCATCACCGCGTCTTGAAAGACGTGCGTCAGCCCAACCTGAATTCGTAATAACACCACCCCACTGCTGCTAGGAATTGATCGCTGCCCTAAAAAGGGATAGGTGATGAGAAAATAAATATTCCTGGTGTTAATCATTCTTGAAAATAGCCACCGTTGGTGACAGTAGGGCTTCCTCTTGCTCCTAGTACAGGCATAATTGCCAAATACTACTCAGTAAGTAAGAGCATGACTGAGGCTGCCGGTAGCTTTGCCAAAAGGAACACTGAGGGAAGTGGATGGCATTGTACGTGAGGGAAGGATTGCAAAGACGTCACATAGGAGGGCTTAGGGGGAGGAGCTGAAATGATGAGAAGACAGAAGATGCTATTTTTCCAGCTTAAATGGGGGTCGGTGTTGTTATGATGGTATTTGTCAATCCTTTAGCACTGTCTCCAGAGTGGGGAAGAAGATGTGTCTGGACACAAGCTGCGTGTAGGGCTCTCGTTTAGGACTCTGCCATATGGAAATCCAAATCTGCCCAGTGAATCTTCAGAGAAGCCCTTTACCCCAGCTCCCAGGCTCTACTGCGGATCATTGGGGTGACAAGAACACCACTTTTATTTGGAGACCAGCAGTTTCACAGGCAGCACTTCAGCTTGAAGCTGGTTTGTAGTTTCACTCCCGTGAAATATATCAAGATGACATGAAGTACACTCTTACCCTGGAAACTTTTCCCCATCAATGGTTATAAATATACCACACTATTGTGCTTGGCATGCTGTATGCTAATAGAGGTGAGGGCTCTGAAACTCATTAGGAAAGGGAGCGGGCTGCGGAGCAGAGCGAGGACAGAGTGAAGCTGAGGTTGATAACCATGGCCTTGTCCAGAATAGGCCATGGGAGTTTTCTTATCTCACTTTGGCAGGAGGTGCTGTTAGCTTCCTGTGCGAAATCAGGAGCATATGCTGCTTTCCTCTTGTTGTTTGGCTTCCTCCGCTACACAAGACGGTTCCCAGCACTGTGATTATCTTTGCATCTTCAAACATGGCACACTCTGCTTCCTCAAGGGCTTGATGTATTCTTGAGAAGCAGGCTGGCTCCCCTCCCCCCGGCCGCTTCTCCAGGGCCCCTCAGGGTGCCAGCGTCGCACACCGCAGACCTTTTTTTAAAGCCCAGATTGCTTCTGGCTGCATAACACCCCCCCTGCCCTCCCAGAGAAGGACAAACTCCCGAAGCTGGAAGGGGCACGAGGGTCCCAGGGCAGCCCTTTTGGAGCGCCAGGAGCATCCCCCGCCGAGCAGCGCTGACCTCCCCCCCCGGCCCCCGCTCTGGGCTTCTTCCGAAATCCGCAGGAGGATTAATGGCTCCTGTTTTTTCGCAGATGAATAGCCTGCTTCTCAAGCTGTTGACACAAAGGACCCGAGCGTGCCTGTGCGTGTGGGTGTGTGTGTGTGCGCCCGTGCACACCAGCGAACGCACAAGCAAGCACGCACACAGGCATATGTAAAAAAACCACTTGGGGTGGGGTGGGGGCACTCGATCGCTCGGAGCCTCCTGGCACCCGAGCAGAGCAGCAGAGCTGGATTACCACGATCTGAGATTACACAATATCTGTAAACGCGCCTTTGCACACACACAGCCTTTGCTTTTATTATACAGGCTCTCTGCATGTGCAGGGTTGCAAGCACGAAGTAGGAACGTGTAGCTGGAAAACAGGTGTAAGAGCTGCTTAGAAATGTGCTGGCAGATACTAGCTTGTTTATCAGCCGCTGTGCACACTGTGTGCTTTTTCATTAACCTGGCGGTAACCCTGCTGCAAACTTTCTTGAATATGCAAAGCAATGAGGCTCATCCCATCAACAAACCATTTCAGGAGCACAGGCACTCGGGAGATGTCTGGAGTGAGATTCAGATATCCAAAATTCAGTGGAATTTCGCTGAAAACACTGGCAGTTCTTGCTACAAGTAGGATGACCTTGCTCTTTTACTGAGTTGATAGTTTTGAGTTACTTGTAAGACACAGAAATACCTATCTGATGTTGTGTGAGGACATACAAAATGAAGTATCAATTGTATGAGCTGGAAGATAATTACATATCTTGATTCCAGCCAGGGTAAATTTTTTTTTTCTTCTTTTCTACTTCTTTCCAAGCATCTGTACTTAACAAAAACATTTGATTTGATGACTACATCTAAGTGCAGCAGAGCCTTTTCCCTTTCAGTTACCAAACGCCTGTCGTTAAGAGCTGAAGGCAGTTCAGGAGATGGGGCTCCTAATCCCTCCCATTTGCCACTTGCTCGTCCCTACCTGCTGCTGCTGCCTGGAGTGGTGACTTCGTGTGGCACCGCTGGCAGCAAGAAGAGGAAGGATGGCTGAGTAATAACCCGAGCAACCCGCTTAGGAGCCTGGAGCTCTGCTGGTGTGTTTTGAGGTTAAAGTGAGAGCACTTGGCAGCTGGGGAGGGAAAGCATCTGGTTCGACATCCAAAGGGATGACTCTGAGCCTTGTCCTAAACTTTGCCTGGCAGCTACTCTCAAACTGATTTGCAAATGCTTGCTGAGCCAGCAGACCGTGCAGCTGAAGTGGCACAGGACGAAAGCAGTCCCATCTCCCACTGTGCGCCGTGGGCTGTTAGCTAATGTAGTCACAGCTTGATTTGGACTCCTTTTTTTTTTATTAAAACCATGGACAACAGCTATTAAGCGTATTCGATTTTCTCCTATAATTACATTAACATCGTAATCTGCAGTTTGGAGTTAATACGGTAAGTGAAGTCAGTGGAGCTCACGTATGTGCCTGCAGGGCTAATATTTCATCTAGTGGTTTACATGTGTTTTTCTTGTTATTGTGATGGTATTGTAATTATGATGGTGGGTTGTATTATGGTATTAATGAGTAATCAGCACCCCATTGTGCTAGGCATCGACAAAGACATAACACTGTCCTCATCCCTACAACACTGCAACCTAAGTATATACAGTCCTTTTCAATGATTTATGAAAAATAATATAATAATAACTAAGCCTAAGGCTGCAGAGCTGCAAGAAATGAGATTGGAGATGTCTTTCAGACATACATAGCCTGTTTCTGAATATGCATTATACCTTCTTTCTGTCCTTTACCAAAATGTGTCTCAGTAAAGACTTTTATTGTAAAAAGCGCAGATCTTCAACATTGCAAGAAAGAAACACGAAATCATTCTGTGCAGAAAAATACCAGTTCCCTCAGTTTGAAAGGATGAACATTTTTTAAATGACTTATTATGAATGAAATGAGATAGTGGGATGTCTGTCTTCCCATACAGAGATTGTCCAAGTATCCAGGCACAAGGATGTACCTTTGATACTGCCTGTTTGTGTATCTGTGGCACTGGCATGCTGAAATAACTTCTGATATCTGCTATGGTGTAGAAATGTTAATGGTTTACCAACATTATCATGTCTTCTGTGTTCAAGTCCTGTTACAAAAACAGACTTTTTAAAGCATTAAATGTGATAAGTAGATGACATCTACCTTTCTGAGTGATTTTTAAAACATTTTTTCCCTTCTGAATGCATCAGCTGTCTTAATGCTGCTGTCTTTCATCCACCCTGGCCTCAACAATCATGTATTAGAAGCTGGCTTTTAAACCAGTCTAGAATAAGTGGTTGTGTACGTAGGGCTTCCTTGCCATGCTATTTCTTCCTGTTCTCTCTCCATGCATCAATGACCATGACCTGCTCCTGATTTTTGGCTTTTTCATCTCCCTGAGACTCTCAATGCATGTTAAGAATTTGGGCACACATTCATGTAATTTGTGCTAATGATTACAGTTCAAGTTAGTTTCCTTTTCATCTTTTCTCTAAGCTGCAGTGTCTGCTAAGACACTGTTTGGTTTGACGTAATGCTGCACAATTAAAAACAAGCATGTAAAGTTAGCGTACCATTGATACTGTAAACAACACAAAGTTTAACCAAACTGCACAGGTAGCTGAAGGGAAATGAACCTCATTCTTTGGTCGGGATTGCATCAGATGTTGTTATCCAGTCAGCAGCCCTTAAGGGTCATTTCTCCAAACAACTGATATACATGTCAGGACAACTTGATTATGGATACAACAGCTCTTGTCTTTCAAGTACATGGAAGATCAAAGGAACATATTGTATTTGAAAGAGGTTGACCCCGATGAAAGGTTAAGCTCTACTGTTGAAGCTGGAATTGAACAAGCAACAACTCAATGTTGGATGAAAAGAAAAACTCAATATACTCAAAGAAAAGGGATGGACAAGATTTAAGAAGCATTCCAATGTGTTTATTTCCATGTGTACCAAATTAGGCTTTGGGAAACAAATTAGCTCTACCATGACCACACCTGAATGTTCTGATTATAAGCCAACTTGTTGTGTAAGGCAAAAACATTTTTTCCTGATATTTCCATTCAGTAACATCTTCATTTTTTTTTTTTTTTCAGATAAAATGAACATTTAAATCCTTTTTATTGTTAGACATGGTTTTGTTTTGTCTTGCTTCACTAACTTGCAGGATTATGGTCATTTTTATTGTTTATCTTGTGATCATTGAATCACGGTATTGATATTTTGCCATTTTGTAAACAGAACTAAAAAAAATCAGAAATGAAAGGTTGTGTTTTTTTTCATAACAAAAAGAACCTGCACATATTTAAATGACATCCGATTCTTTAAGGAACGGATCTTGAAACAAATGTATGTTGTCTTGGATTTAGGACTCAAAATGATATATACCTATGTTTGAAGCCAAGCCTGGACCACAACAATGGCTGAAAACTTAGGAGGATTGTTAACGGCACATTGGTCTCACACAGTCCTATATCCAGGCTTGGATTGTAAATTCTGACCTCCCAGTCTACAGTTGATTAAATGTTAACACTGACTCTAGAAATGTAATACTCTGGTGGCAGCTGTGGAAATGAATCCAACCATCAGGCTTCAAACCTCAAGATTTTGTGAAGTGTAGCCATTCTCGCATGGTAATCACAACACCTGCAGATTCCCCAGATGATCTCTCTTTCCAGAATAATTCTTTTGGTTTATGTGTTGAATGCTTCAGTCTATCACCAAATCAATAAAAACTCACTTCACTTTTTTGTCTTCAGGCATGGTTTTTGCTCCTATACTGAAGGATCTTTCAATGCGAAAGCTGGCAGCCACATAGGAAACAGGATCCAGAGCATCACTGAGCGAACAGCTATTATAGAGGGCAAAAATAAGGTATGATTCCTAGGCACAAGTAACCTTTCTCTGTGACAATATCAGTTGAAAAGGTGCTTTAAGATGCTATTGATGTAACAGCGAGTAAACCAGTATTTTTATGTTGTTCGGATTTGAAGACCTACATAAATGTAAGTAACTTCCACACCAGCAGTGATGGAGATTTGGTATTTATCTGCTGAGATGTAGAGATGTACTTTTTTTGGCATGCTATCATATTAAGGTAAGTGATATGCCAGGGATTCAGTATGTTTGGCTTTCTCAGAGCTGGCCTGCAATATCTTGGAGCACCTCAGGAGGACAGGGGCAGGATTCCAGACCATCTTTACTTCATTTTGTGCCATTGCACAATTTTCTGTTATTTTTCCTATGAGAGTAAAACAATTTACTCTCATTTGAAAGTTTATTCACAGATGTGGTCCTAGATTATTAGATGACCAAGTCTTATCTTGCAATAAAAATTTTAAAGGGCCAAATGAATCCAGATTTAAGAAGCAAAGTTTAAGAGACATCTCATTCAGAGATTTCAGTCACCTCTGCATGGTGGGATTCATCTTGTCTGCATTAACAGTCTAAAAGTTAGGTGTCTAGTCCAGTTCAAGCATCCTTTCAT